>NW_004526519.1:0-474 GCF_000260255.1 Octodon degus
GGGGTGAGATGATATCACAATGTGGTTTTAAATTGCATTTCGTGGATGGCTAGTGATGTGGAGCATTTTTTCATATATTTATTCATTTCTTTCATTTCTTCCTCCGAGAAGCATGTGTTCATCTCGGATGCTCATTTCTGGATTGGGTCTTTAAATTTTGGGGCCCTAGTGTTGTTTTGTTCTTTATAAATTCTAGAGAGCAGACCTTTGTCGAGTACTTATTTGTCATGATTTTTTTCACATTTGTTGGCTGCCTTTTCACTTTGTTGGTAATTTCTTTTGACATGAAAAACTTCTCAGTAAGAGTAGGTCCCAGTTGTTAATTCTTTCAACTGTTTCCCGTGCGATTTGATTTCTGTACATGAACTCTTTGCTACCCCTGTCTTCAAGAGTTCCTCCCACATTCTCTTCTAGGAGATTTAGTGTCTCTGTTTTAATGTTTAGATCTTTAATCCATTTTGACTTTAGTTTAGT
>NW_004526519.1:2716-3854 GCF_000260255.1 Octodon degus
TATTTTAGAAAATGACCCATGTGCAGCTGAGAAAAATGTGTATTCAGCTGTGTTTGGATGGAACACTCTGTATATGTCCACCAAGTGCATTTGTTTCAAGCTCTGGTTCAGTTCTGTTATTTCTTTGCTAAGTTTTTGTCTGGTTGACCTGTATTTTGGGGATAAGGGGGTGTTAAGGTCTCCTGTTAAAATTGTGGTATTGGATATTAGATTTTTCATGTCCTTTAAGATTTGCTTAATACAGTTGAGTGCTCCCATGTTTGGTGCATACATATTTATGAGTGTTACCTCTTCCTCTTGAGTTTTTCCCCTAACCAGTACATAGTGGCCTTCTTTATTTCACTTGATCTTTGTTGGTTTGAAGTTGAGACTGTCTGAGAATAGGATTGCTACCCTTGGTTTTTTCCTGAGGAACTGCGGCATGTAGTATTGCATTCCATCCTTTGACTTTCAGCCTTTGAATGCCTTTATGAGTTGAATGTGTTTCTTGTATACAGCATATTGTTGGATTTTGTTTCCTAATCCACTGTGCCAGTGTATTTCTCTTAATTGGTGAAGTGTGTCCATTTACATTGATGGTTAGAATTGAGGTGTATTGACTTATGCTTGACATGTTATTTACCTGTTTTCATTTTCTCTTTTTTCTCCTGTGTTTAATTGCTTGCCCTATTTAGTTGGTTGCTTTGATCTCATTTGTGGAGTTCTGATCATTTTTTCCCTCTCTAGAAGATCTTTCAGTAGCCTATCTATGGTTGGCTTTGTCATCACGAAATTGTTTACCTGTGCTTTGTCATGAAAGTATTTCACTTCTCCATCAAACTTGAAAGAGAGTTTTGCAGGGTATAGTTGTCTGGGATGGAATTTGTTCATAGAGGACTTGAAGTACTCTGCTCCATGCTTTTCTTGCCTTCATGGTTTGTGAAAAGAAGTCGGCTGTAATTCTGATGGGGTTTCCTTTGAATGTGATCTGCTTCTTTTTCTCTAGCGGCTTTCAGTAGATTATTCTTGTGCTGAATTTCTGGGATCTTGACTATTATATGTCTTGGTGTGTTTTTCATTGGGTTGAGGTTCCTTGGCATTCTGTGTGTTTCGGTTACCTGAATGTCAGATTGTTTCCTCATATTTGGGAAGTTTTCTG
>NW_004526519.1:4759-6091 GCF_000260255.1 Octodon degus
GGCTGCTGTGCTCAGCTCCTTCCTGTTGCTGCCCTTTTGGTGAACCTGTTGTGCCCCTCTGCCAAGATTTTCTGCTCCTGGACTAGCTGGGTGGTTCTATCCTCTACACTCTCTGCAGGGATTGCAGCTGCAGGGTTACACCCCAGGCCTGTATGCCAGGCCTGAGCTGAGCCTGGAGGGGACAAGGTTCAGTAGTGGGGAGAGGAAGCTCTCCCAACCACTCTTCGGACCTGGGCTAAGACTGGGTCTGAGGGTTCCCGGAACTAGGCAGAAATTCTTACTCGGCGGGTGGGCTGGGGGAAGTGCTGCAGAGTGGTGGGGGGGCTTCCCAAAGGGGTGGAAGAGGATCTCACCCATGCTGCGCCTGGGCAGGGACCAATAGTAGGTTCCACTGGCGCAGGGTAGTCCGAAGCTCTCTACACACTCATCAGACCTGAGATAGAACTGTGTCTGTGGGTTCCTGGAATGCTGCAGAAATTCCTACTCGGTGGCCAGTGTGAGGGTGGTGCTGCGGAGTGGTGGGGGGCATCCCAAGGGGTGGAAGAGGGTCTCACCCATGCTGTGCCTCGGCTGGGACCAGTAGTAGGTCCTGCCGGCGCAGTGTACCTTCTTTGACTTACTTTTAGTCTATGAAGTTCCTCTTAAGTTAAATGTGTTTCTTGTATAAAGTGTATTGTTGGATTTTTGTTTGTTTCTTTAGGTACTGGGGATTGAACTCAGGACCTTTCACTGGCCAGGCAAGCACTTGATGGATTTCATTTCTTGATCCACTCTGCCGTTGTGTTTCTTTTGATTGGTGAATTGAGGCCCTTTATATTAATAGTATAACTGGCATGTATTAGCTTATCTTTGTCATGTTATTTTCTTGCTGTTGATTTTCTACTTTTCCCCTTTGTTTAATTGCTTTCCCTGTTTGGTGGTTCCTTGAATATAATATTTTTAAATCAATAAGTGTTTACTGATCCCTTATGTGTCAGGCAGCAATGACTACGGAATTCAACGATTAGACACAACTCCTATTCTCTAAAATCTCAGGTTAGGGACAAGCAATATATAAATTAAAAATCCCCACAACCCTAGATTATGATGTTAAATACCAGTAAACAAAGAAGGGTCAGTATTGATTTCTAATCATAGTAGAGTTGTAGTGAACATATGTTAAAATAGTCACTCTGCAATTGGAAGATTTTCCAGGAGTGAAGGGTTTTAGGGCAGTGATGATTCACACCTCATTTGCAATAAAGATTTACTGATAACTTCTACAAGAGAAATGAGTGTTTCTCTCTCTCTCTCTCTCTCTCTCTCTCTCTCTCTCTCTCTCTCTCTCTCTCT
>NW_004526520.1:0-589 GCF_000260255.1 Octodon degus
GGGGATTGAACTCAGATCCTTGTGTTTGCCAGTCAAGCGCTTATCCTACTGAGCCATCTCCCCGTCTGTATCATTCTTAACCTTTCATTTCTAATACTGAAAGTCAGCATTTTTCAGTCAGTATTAGGCAAAATGTTACAGGCCTGATTGTCACCACTGTAAATATTTACTGTGATGGAAGGATCACCTGTGTCTCAATTTTAGCTGTGCTGACTAATTCTGAAAGGCCTGGGGTTCGAACCCCTAGCCCCTGCACCTGCTTGCAGGCACTTTCATCCACTGAGCTATTTGCTGTTGTTGTTGGATAAAGGATTTCACTATGTAGCCCAGGCTGGCCTTGAACTCATGGCAATCCTCCTGCCTCAGCATCCCAAGGGTAGGACTACAGGTGTGCACTACCACGCCCAACTAGTCTCCTTGATCTTTAGTGTTCCATGCTCAGCCAAAGACCTTGTTCCAGTGAGAAAGAAAATAGTCTATAGCCACATGTGGTGGTTATCACCTGTAATCCCAGCACTTGGGAGCTGAGGCATGAAAATCTGTCAAGAGTTCGAAACCAGCCTGGGCTACAAAGTGAGCTCAAGGCTAA
>NW_004526520.1:809-3255 GCF_000260255.1 Octodon degus
AGAAAGAAAGAAAGAAAGAAAGAAAGAAAGAAAGAAAGAAAGAAAGAAAGAAGTTCATGTGAAGACAGAAGCAGAAGCGAGAAATTGTCACAAATCAAAGAAGCCAGACTTCGAGGTAATGCATGACCAGGGAAGGTTCTGAAGCCTTTAGAGGAACCTGCCCTGTCCGCACTTTGCTTAGGGACTTCTGGCCTCTAGAACGATGAGGGAAAACATTTCTGTCACTCTAAGCCATCATGTTTGTAGTACAGTAATTTTGTTGTTTTTACAGTTAATTTTATTGGTACATTTTTTGTATACATAATGATCACATTCCTCATAGGGAATTTGTGCCTATAAATATCTTGATTCTTCTTTTTTTGAGACAGGGTCTGTCTGTTAAGACTGCTCCTGAACTCATTACCGTAGTCCAGGCTTGCCTCCAATTCGTAGCAATCCTCCTGCCTCCACCTCCCAGTGCTGGGATTACAGGCATGTGCACCACACCTGGCTTGATTCTTCTTTTTTCCCCATCCCCTCCTTTACCTTCAACTCCTCTTCCCCTCCTGGAAGTTTTGTTTCCATTTTTTTCTCTTTCTAGGCTCATTTTTTTCTTTTCCTTTCTTTCTTTTCTCCTTCCCCTTGTTCCCCTTCCTATTTGTTGTGGATGCTTTAAAGCTAAGATTTTCTTCATTTAAAAGAAAGGAACAGGGGCAGAGAGCTCCACAGTCTGAGTGCTTGCCTGGCAAGCGCAAGGACGTGGGTTCGATCCCTGGTACTGCATGCCTTGCTGGCCACTGAAATCCGGCCACTGAAACTGGACCCTATGGGTTCTTTTTTTTATTTTTTTCTTTTCTTGGCAGAACCAGGGATTGAACTTAGGCCTTTATGCTTGCCAGGCAAGCACTTACTCTACTGAGCTATCTCCCCACCCTGAAACCGGATGTGGTGGCACACCCCTGTAATCCCAGCAGTGAGGAGGCTCAAAAACAAGTCCAAGCTGCATAGTGAGACCCTGTACCAAACACATAAATTTAAAAAAAGAGAAAGGAACACAACAAAAACTACAGTAGTTTCTCCTTACGTTCATTGCACAAAATGAGTTCTGCTTTTTTTTTTTTTTAGTACTGGGGAACAAACTTGAGAACTTGTGCTTGCCAGTCAGGCGCTTATGCTGCTGAGGTATATCCCTGTCCCCATAAGTTCTGCTTTTATAACTTTAACACTGGCCATCTTGACTTTTTTTTTGTCTTATTTTTTATTTTTTAGTAGGACAGTTTCAATAATTAATACATTGCATATTGTTGTTTTTTTTTGTCTTTCTGAGACAGGGTCTTCCTATGCAGTTCAGGCAGGCCTTGAGCTCACTTTGTAGCCCAGGCTGGCCTCAAACTCACAGCGAACCTCCTGCCTCTGCCTCCCAAGTGCTGGGATTACAGGGGTGTGTCACTACACCCAGATAATAACATTTTTCCCATTCTGAAAACTCTGCTTTTTTTCTTTTGGACAGCTTAGAAAACAGAATTTCAGAGTAATTCACTGGAATTATTTTATAATTAAAATCTCTTATTTTTTAACACCAAAAAACAAAATAAAAGTCAAAGTGAACTCTACCAATTAGGGTTTCTGCGGCTTATGAGTGTATTTCTCAGCTGTATAGCTGCTTTAGCTACTTCAGCCTCCACATCTGTTTTAATGTGTATAAACACATCCACACTCAGAATACTTTTTTTTTTTTTTTTTTGGCAGAGCCAGGGATTGAACTCAGGCCCTTGTGCTTGCCAGGCAAGCGCTTATTCCACTGAGCCATCTCCCCAGCCCCCTCAAAATACTTTTTATAACAGCAAGTTGGAGAAAGCGATCTGGGGAAAAATACATATATTTATGTATCAGGAAAACAAACATGGCCCAGTAAAATATGAGGTGAAACCACCTACAGTGAGATGCTTTTGTCATTTAGGATTTCTTTCCCATGGTTGTCATTTATTATTATTATTATTATTATTATTATACGTATTTGGTATAGGGTCTCCTTACACAGCTCAGACTCATAGTGATCCTCCTGTTTTCAGCCTCCCCAGCACTGGGATTACAAGCATATGCCACCACACCCAAGGCTCAGTGGCTGGCTCAGTGCACTAGGGGGCGGGGCCAGAGCAGCTGGGGATCCAGCCCCAGTCCCTGTGCTTGCCTAAGCAGGCTCTTCGTCCGCTGAGCTATCTCACTGGTGCTCTGTCATTTCTTTTTTATTTATTTATCTATTTATTTAGAGACAGGGTTTCATTATGAAAGTTGAGAAGAATTCTTTTTTTGTGGGGGTGGGAAGCTGGCTCAGGGTGCCTTAAGGGCAGGTCTGGTAAGGCATATGGAGCTGGGGATCGAACCAGGTCCCCTGTGCCCGACTGGGTTTGCCCAACCAGGTGCTTAAACAACTGAGCTAACCTGCAAGCTCTCCTGACATTTTTTT
>NW_004526520.1:3700-4751 GCF_000260255.1 Octodon degus
TGATTATAGCAAAGCTATTAAGGGTTGTTGTTATCGTTGTTGCTTTTGGCAGAACAGGAGATTGAACTCAGGCCCCTTGCACTTTCCAGGGAAGCACTTAGTCTACTGAGCCATCTCCTCAGCCCCAAGTTTTAAAAAAAATGTTACTTATACCTGTTACATTCACTTTCCCCTTCCCATTTGAACATTTTCTTCCTACTTCCTGATTATCTATCATCAGCTTTGGTCCTTATTTACCCTTACAATTTCTCACACAAGAGAAATGATACATTATTTAAGCATGTATGTCTGATCTATTTCACTAAGAGTGTGGTATAGTAATTTGTCCCGACAGCCCCAGTAAGACAGGAAGGTATGTGGAGGACCCTTAACTCACAGGGGAAAAGGAGACCCAGGGAAGTTGTTATAACCAACCCAGGAAAAAAAAAACAAAACCACCTCAAGAACCACACATTTACAGGACTAAAGGAATGCTGGAAAGAATTTACAGACATGAGACAGATGCCACAGAAAAAACAAGCAGTCTTCCCAAGGACGGAAGTCACCTGATGTTGATAAACCAGAAGTTTTCTGCCTGCTCTGAGCTGTCAGATGGTGTCAGAATCAGAGAACAAGGTCACTGCCCATTACCCCCAAACACCAGTGACATATTCTGCTATTTTTAAATCTTTAAAAAACATATTTTTTAGAGACAAGATCCAGCTATGTAGTTCAGCTTGGCCTTGAGGTTATTATGTAGTTCAGGCTGGCCTCAAACTTCCAGCAATCCTGCTTCGGCCTCGTGGGTACTTGGATTACAGGTGTGTGCCATCATGCCTGGATTGTTCCGTCCATGTCAAAGTTTAAATTACCAGGCCTGGGGCTGGGAAGATGGTTCAGTAGAATAAGCACTTGGGGCTGGAGAGATGGCTCAGTGGTCTAAAGCACCTACTTGAAACAAGCTTGGCAAAGCACAGGGACCACGGTTCAATCCTCCAGCACCACATGCCAGCCGGCCCCGCCCCCTGGTGGGCTGAGCTGGCCACACACACACACAATAAATAAATGTAAT
>NW_004526520.1:5421-6180 GCF_000260255.1 Octodon degus
CCAGTTCCGCCAAAAAAAATTTAAAAAATGAAAACAAATCTGGGCATGGTGGTACACCCCTGTAATCCTGGCAGTCACAGAGGCTAAGGCAAGAGGATTGCCATGAGTTTGAGGCCACCTGTGCTACCTAATGAGGTCAAGTCCAGCCTGAACTCCTTAGCAAGGCGCTCTCGCTCTCGCTCTCGCTCTCGCTCTCGCTCTCGCTCTCGCTCTCGCTCTCGCTCTCGCTCTCGCTCTCGCTCTCGCTCTCGCTCTCGCTCTCGCTGTGCTACTGGGGATTGAACTCAGTACTGTATGCTTTCTAGGCAAGCACTTATTCTACTGAGCTTTCTCCCCAGCCCCAAGGCTTTGTCTCAAAATAAAATAAAATAAAATAAAATAACCTTAAATTATCATTACTGACTCCCTACTTGTCCTTTTGATTAAAAAATCTCGAACAAGCATGGTGGTGCACACCTGTAATCCCACCACTGAGAGATTCTGAAAAGAAAGATCACAAGTTCAAGCCTTCCTGGACAATTGAATGAAACCTTGTCTCAAAATGAAACATTAAGGGGCCGGGGAGATGGCTCAGTGGAATAAGTGCTTCCCTGGCAAGCGCAAGGGTCTGAGTTCAATTCCCGGTTCCACCAAAAAAAAAAAAAAAAAAGAAACATTAAAAAGTGCTGTGGGGGAAGGGCAAGGGAAAATAAAGAGAATGTAACATTGGGCTGGGGAGATAGCTCAGTAGAATAAGCACTTGCCTGGCAAGCATAAGGG
>NW_004526521.1:0-658 GCF_000260255.1 Octodon degus
AATGGTTGAAAAAGATGTGGTATTTTTACACAATGGAGTATTATTCCACTATTAAGAATGATAAACTTGAAGCCTTTATATTGAAGTGGATGCCATTTGAAGATATACTCATAAGTGAAATAAACCTGACACACATGTGTACATATCATATAGTTTCCTTAGTATAAGAACTCAAAAGAAAAAATACAAATAGAAAGGTATAATACAAGTAAAAGGAAAGCAGGATCTCGAAGACTAACTAATGAAGAGAGGGAAAGGAGAAGAGCTAGGGAACTTGACAATGTCAAGCCAAACAGTTATATGTAGAAGATGGGCAAGGCAATGATCCTGAGAATCTCCAGAAGATTTTTGAATCTAGCAGCTAATTGGAAAGATTCTCACTCGGACTAACTATATATACTAATACCTGTGAAATAAGCAACTGCACTTAAAATAGTATTCTGTAATAGTAG
This sequence comes from Octodon degus, assembly GCF_000260255.1. Lineage (NCBI taxonomy): Eukaryota > Metazoa > Chordata > Mammalia > Rodentia > Octodontidae > Octodon > Octodon degus. The sequence goes on from NW_004526521.1 coordinate 453, forward strand.
TTTCATGCTTGGAGTGTCTGTCGTTCTGGTTCTGAATATGGACTACTTGTCATGACATACCAGTTGCTGCTATGCTGTCTCTTGGGTAGATGATTGTTGAAAAAGTAAAGAGTGGTGAATGAAAGCATTAGACAGGAAAAATAATATTGTGGGACTGTCCTGCTTCAAGGTTGTATATGGTGAGATTTTTGGACTTATGTGTAAAC
>NW_004526521.1:907-2403 GCF_000260255.1 Octodon degus
AAGGTCAATTAAGACTCTGGACACATGAGAACTTGTACTGTAATGTCATGTAACTCAGTAGTGTTCCAAATTTTCTGATCAAGGAGTTATTGGGCCAAAGAGGAAAGTGATCGATGATGTAGAGTGTGCCTAAAGAGAGTCACCCAGAGACAGCACATTCTCTCAGGCTTTCACAGAGAGCACATTGGCCAAGAATGGCCGTGACTCATCCACATGCCTGACACTGACAAAGGTTCTACAATCTGAGGTACAGGATCTCAGGATAGATCCTGAGGGGATTTCACTGACCTTATCAGACCCAAAAGCGAAAATTCTTGTTGCATAGGTCCTGCTTTACCTTGGTCTTAACCATCTAGCAGAAAAGTATAAAAACAAAATGTAAGAAATAAAGCCATGGGGCCGGGGAGATGGCTCTGTGGAATACGCACTTCCCCGGCAAGCATAAGGGTCTGAGTTCAATCCCCCTTTCCTCAATTAAAAAAAAAAAAGCAAAGCCATGCTGTCATGTTGAGCTGTAGGGGACTCAGCTCAACAATTTCTGACAGTGCCAGTCAATCGGAAGACTCAATACTATTATGGGCAACTGGACTCTTTTAGAATATTTTGCTGTGAATATTATATTACACACCTATAATATTCAAATAACGGAACTTTGCAAAAAAAGGGGATACAGATGAATGTCCATTTTGTATCTGTGTATTCAAATTGGTTAGGATAGATGCATAGTTACATTCTCTTAATGAATAGAGTGATTTGTTCTAATGGTGTTTGTAAATAGGATATCAAGTCTACATCTTGTACAGCAATTACCACTAGGAAGAATGTATGCAATGTGTTAATTATTGAAACTGTCCTACCAATTTTGTTTGAAACTGTGTCATTGCTATTTGTTTCTCAATAAAAGTATGGGAAAAAATAAACTGTCCTACCAATTTGGTTTGAAAAAAATTAAATTAAAAAAAGATATACAACTACTTTCTCTTAGTTCAATGAGAAGAAAAATTTGTACTAATAGTGTTTAGACTAGACATCTTGTCTGCATCTTTTACTATGAGTAACTACTATGAAGACACCAATATGCAATGTTTTAATTATTGTAACTGTCTTACTAACCTGTTTTGAAACTGTTTCATTGCTATTTTTTTCTCAATAAAATTAATTTAGAAAAAAAACAAAAAAAAGAATATTGAATTCTATGTAATGTCCTGATTTTTAAGATATTATAGGGCCATCCAATAGGACTTCATGTTAAAACTAGTTTATATGGCATCACTTTATGACCTATTGTGTATTCTCTACTGTCTATAAAAATTAATAGGTGTGGTAAAACACATCTATAATCCTAGCACTGTAGGAAATTGAGGCAGCAGGATAACAAATTTGAGCCTATGTTAGGCCACTTAACAACTTCAATGCAAAGACCCTGACTTCAAACTCCAGTAAAGAAGGATAAAAAAGAAGAGAGAAGAAGAGGGAAAGATGGTGGGGGGGAGAGA
>NW_004526521.1:4528-5991 GCF_000260255.1 Octodon degus
TGCTTAGCTTAGCTTGTTCTAAGTAGGTGCTTTAGACCACCAAGCCATCTCACCAGCCCTACTTTCTTATTCTTGACAGTGGTTGTTGGAGAGCAAAAGTTCTTACATGTGATCAAGTGCTATTTATCAGTTTGTTTGTTGTTCACTTGCTTTTTACTGAATGTGTTTTTGGCATTGTATCTAAGAACTTTTCTCTAGCCTAAGGCCACAAAGATTTTCTTTAATATATTCTTTTACAAGTCTTATAGTTTTAATTTTTATACTTAGACCAGTGATCTATTTTAAACTAATTGTATTATGTAGTGTGATTTATGGAATAGGTTTTTTTTTTTTTTCTTTTCACATAGATTCCCCATTGTTCCAGAAACATTTGTTGAAGAACCTATTCTTTCTTCAAGGATTTAGCTTTGCAATTTTATTAACAATCACTTTGGCTTCTTGGAAAATGAAATAAATATACTTTTTCCCATTATTCCTACAAAGTACAACTAAAACCATTAGACATTTATACAAAATAAAGCAAGAAGACACACATAGAGACAACTCAAGGGATGATGAACTAGAGAGTTCTATAAGTTTTCTTTTTGCCTCACCTATCCTAGACTTGGAATTGGAAGAAGCCAAAGATGCAGAATATATCAGTGGATGCAAACAAGCAAAACAGCCCCAACAAAACCTACTCTCTCTACGCAGGGATCAGGAAAGCCCCTGCTGGAGACAAACACATGCCAGACAGTCACCGTTACATTCCAATCAAACACAAGAAGATTATAGAGTTATCCCCAGCCATGCGTGCAAAGTCTAACTGGGGAGCCTACATTCCCCGCCTTAAGAGGATGTGTTTAATGCCCTCTCCAGGATGGTGTCATGAAAGGTAGAGCAAGAAGCAGAGTCACAGTTGACATATTGTCTAGTATTGATTCTGACAAATCTGCTGTCAATTTTATCTTCATTCTTCTATTCATGTATGTGTGATTCTTTCCTCAACAGGTTTAAAGGCTTTCCTTTAGTTACTCCTTTATATTAGTTCAATTATAGTGGGCCAGGGTATAATTTCCTTCGTATTTCCTCTGCATGGAGCTTGTGGAACTCACTGGATTTATAGCTTTAAAACTTAAAAAAAGGGCTGGCCAAACAGCTCATCGGATTAAAGCATCTGCAAGCAGGCCCAGGGCCAGGCCAAGGGGTGCCATGTGCCTTGCCAGCCCTGCCCCTGGGGCATGCTGAGATGGCAATTGAGACAGCACAGTGGCACGCACCTGTAATCCCAGCTCTTGGGAGGCTGTAAACAGGTGGATCACTATGAGTCTGATCTAGTAGTGAGACCCTGAACATCCTGTAGACCCTTCCCTAAAATAAAAAAAAAAAAAAACTTAAACAAGACTGAAAATCCACTATTTCTTCAAAATTTTGTATACTTGTCCCCTTGTAGAGACTGCAATTGCTTATAATTGCTCATGTAT
>NW_004526522.1:0-1067 GCF_000260255.1 Octodon degus
AAATTAGATGAGAAGTAAATCTTATAATTGTGAGGATGATTGTAGAATATAAAAGGAGTGCATTTCTAAAGTAATTTTGTGTTTAGATAGTTGAGGATCACAAGTTCATAATGGATAATTTTGTATACTTCCCTAAGGGACAAATTGAGGCTTGGGATTATTGGTATCATCCTTTTGAGATTTTCCATTAACTTTTTAGGGATGAGTCATCCTCTCCCACCCACTAACATTAACCTAACACCATTAAGATTAAAAAACATTCCAGAGATGATCCTACTTAGCATAATAACATCTCTACTCTGCTTTTTTTTAATTGACCATAATTGTTATACTAAGTATTGTTTCTTCAAAGTAGTTGGTAAGATAACCAGATCTAAATATTCATGATTGATCAAACTACGAAGCATTAACTCTTCCTTTCAATAAATAGAAATTAGTAGTACAAATTATCTTACCTACTGTGTGTGTGTATATATATATATACATATATATGTATACACATATACATATACACATGTATATGTATACATATATACATATATATATATATTTTTTTTTTCTTTCTTCTTTTTTCCTTTCCCTATCCCAGTTGTTCTTTCCTTTTAAAGGAAGATAAATGAAACAATGAACTAAACATTGCCCACGGAGTCATTAATCTCTGAGTTTTCTTCAGAGTTTCAACCTTCCTCCAGCCCCTCCTTGCATTGCATACACCCAGTGGCTGGCTTGGAGTGTTTGTGCCCATCCTGAGGCACTGACCTAGCCTCTGCCTTTCCATTGCTCTAAATTTGTTTTCCTTATTGCATCCTTGTAACCCTCAAACAGGCAGTTGGGGATCTTGGCCATGTCCTCAGTATTAAACTTTCCTATTTACATACTATAGATCATGGTCTGAGCCTGGTGCTTATTGGCAATCCACCTTCAACTGGACCATGGCTGCTACCATTAGAGTACAGAGAAAACAAGGGTAAGAAAGGAATTACTTCAGCTAAACCATAACTAGCTGTCAATGTATCCCTTTTTGTATCCGGAGCTCCTTCTAACCATAGCACTTAGGGCTGAAATTC
>NW_004526522.1:1847-6313 GCF_000260255.1 Octodon degus
TCCACCAGTAAAGTGCTTCAATTTTAGAATATTAGCAGAAATATAGAATTCCATCTTTTTACTGACTCATGTTTGTCTCTCTTTGTAAGTTCAGATGATAACTAAAATTAAGACATACTATTTTTTTCCTTAAAAAATCATTTTTCCAGTAGTAATTATTTTGTTTGACAATAGATAATACTTCTAAGTGCATTCTGCTCTTCAAAATGCAACACAGTACTGACAATAAAATTGAACTTGAAAATTTTCTTTAGAAGGAAAACTTGATTTCTATTTTATAAAATATTTACCAATACAAATTGTCTAAATAGGAAATATATAACAAATGTTTCATAAAACACTATTTCAAATGGCCCAAAAGGCTGCTATATGTATTCAACTCTAGTAAAATATTTTTCAAAGAGTTACTAAAATAAGCAAATCATTTCATACCAAATGCTGCACATTAAATACTTCAATCCCATTGTGAATCTTTTCTTCATATCTTTCATATGCAGCATAATGTTTTCTTCAGTTCCATAAAATATTTTGAGGATTGTAATGTTTTACATATTGTTTACCTTTACATAACAACAGTCTTTTTTCCTAAAATACTAGAAATTGTTAGCTTTTTAAATGGTTCTTTGGGACCAGCCAAATGGATCAGTAGATTAAAGAGATTAAAGTGCCTACATGGCAGAGCAGGTGCTGGGGGTTTGATCTCTGGCCCGCTGTGCTGGCTCTGCCCCACAGGCCCGCTGAAACAGCATTGGAGACTGGACATGGTAGCGGGCACTACACCTGTAATCCCAGTTCTTGGGAGGCTGTAAACAGGAGAATCACTAGGAGTCTGATCTAGCAGTGAGACTCTGGAAACCCTGTAGACTCTTCCATAAAATACAGAAAATTGATCGATCAATAGATAGATAGATAGATAGATAGATAGATAGATAGATAGAATAACTGGTTCTTTGAACTCTTTCATCATAACAAAACTTAAAATTATAGCCCAATGTCCTATAATCTGCTTAGTAGGTCTCTACTATCCTCAGCATCTATTAGGGTAACAAACATATTTTTAAAGTGTTTACTACAATATTTTTATTTCCAATAATTATTAGGAAAGAGAGAGACATAGAAGGAGAGAGAAGAGCAAAAATGAAAATAAATTTGAAAAGTCATGTATAAATATTTTAGGAACACTACAGAATTTTTTTAACCAGACACATTTAAGATGGGGGCTTGTGGAACTGTCAAAATAAAGGCAGTAACCAGACTGCACCAATGGTATCTGTATGTCAGTAATATTTTTGAAATGAAAATTTTATTTTCCTTGTGGTTCATAAATGAACAGTCTAATCTTATTTATTATGCTTTTTCTTACTTGCTTTATTCCACATAGAGTTAACACTTTATTTTGCTTGTGTTTCTAATAGAATGTCAAATTTGTAAAAATTAGCAACTTACAAAACTCAGATTGACATTTTGTCTGTAAAATTTATTGAAAGGCAGAGTCTGAGTCATTTTCAAAGCAATTTCCAGCTGGAAGTTTGCTGCTCCTTCCCTTTTGAATGAGAGTGGGTCTCCTCAGTTCAGAAACATTCCACTGTTGATTTTAGAGGAGAAGATACCTAACTTATTTTACTCCCTACTTAATTTCAGTTGCAAATTTTAGCAAAACTTTCAGTTGATTACCTTTATGACTGGAAGAAAAATCTATTGTAAGACATGAAATGTAACTAGAAATTTCAATCTCCCTACATCTCTGCTTACTCTCACCCATAAAATATAGGTATACCAATTTTGCAACGATATTGTGATGAGTATATTTTTAAAAATAAATTAAATTTGCTTAGCATAGTGTTTACATTGTAGTAACGTACATTATTGGACACCTGTAATACTAGCACTCTTTAGGCTGAAGCAGGAGGATCATTGCAAGTTCAAAGCCAGCCTAGGATACATAGTGAGCTAAAGCTAATCTGAATTACATAGCAAGACGCTGTCTCAAAAACAAAGAAAATAAAAACTGTCCATTCACATTTTGACTGGAGTCCATTTGTGTTACACTCTGGCAGGACATTTGTCTGTGTATTACTCATGTTCTGAGATTTTATAGAAGACTAAAATTAAGATCAGTGGACTATTTAATCAGAAGAATAAATTTAAAGAACACCCAGTATTTGTGCTGTTGTGCAAGTACTATTGATCTTTTTACCTCTATTTATAGTGAGAAGTAGGAGCAAAAGAGAGAGGACAAAAATTGCAATAACTTATTTATTTTTCTCCAAAAGGATCAATGTATGAAGTTTATGCCAAAAGAAATGTCCTTGTTAAACACATTAATGCCATCACAAAGAAATTAAGTACTCAGTACAGAGATAAGAAAAACTCATGAAAATGTATCAAAAATTTCAAAACCTCACCTATTGCAAACTCAAGAGTGCAAAAGTGTAAATCTTTTATGTAAAAAGAGTCCCCAGAATCTCTTATTAAGAGAGACTCATAAAGAGTCTGTTTCCCAAGATTTATTTTCCCATATCACCCACCTAGACCCTCGGAGGCTATTGTAGCCAAGGCTCCAGGAGGCCTGGATACTGCTTCTGCTGACCACAGACCACGGTGTGTCCATGCGATGCTGGATTGACCAGCGTTCTCACTGTAAGTGCTGTGGGGTTTGAGAGGTTTCCACCCAGATTTCACAGAAAGGCCTGGGAGCTCAGGCAAGGAGGCCCTGAGAGTTCATGAAGCTTTGGAAATAATGCCAAAATTTAGTGGAGGCCCCAGGGGGATGAAGATGATAAGAATTTGGAAAATCCATAATGAAAGTCTTGGCTTGTAAATGGAGAAGTTACGTGAGAGGAAAACAGAGAGAACACTGGGCTGTGGCTGGCTGAGCCTTTTGGAACTCACAATTCACCTCTGTGTCTCCCATATCCTAGATATTGAACTTCAAGACTTCATATTAGCTGTTCTTTTTCATTTGATTTTTTTTTTCTGCAATGATTCTTCTTTGTATAATTGTCATCATAGAAAGTCCTGGGTTTCTGTCTTGTTTTTGCATTATTATTTACATGCTTTTTCCAGTATTCTTCCCTTTAAAATAGAAACGGTTGCTCTGACCCATTTGTGCTTTGACATGACATAACTTCTTTTGATTTTTATAAAGTTTTGTAGTTAAGAGTTTTGACTTTCAGAAGAAACTTCTAAAACATTGTAGAACTGTTGAGATTTTAGGTAGAAGATCTTTGCATTTCTTGCACTCAGTATAGTTATATTAGAAGGAACTGTGAACTTGTTACCTTTTATTTGAAGATTAAGTGTAGTTTAACGAAATATAATTTGAGTGTAAAGTTGATAAGGGTTTGATTGTGGCCACTCATTGTGTGATAATAACTTTATTGGCTTAAATATGCCTACCTGATTATTATATATTTTTGTATTTTTATGGCAAAGAGTTGCTATGCAGTTAGGGCAGACCTTAAACTCAATCTGTAACACAGGCTAGCACCAAACTTTAAGTGATCCTCCCGCCTCAGTCTCTTACATGCAGGCATGGGCCACCATGTCAAGCCCTACTTGATTCTTCAAGTTTCGGGGTATCAGGGCTGGCCTGATAGCTCAGCAAACTAAAGCGCATGCTTTTCCAGAGCACAGGGGCTGGGGTTCGGTCCCCGGCGTGCCTTTCCAGTGCTGCCCATGGGGTGCACTGAGATAGGACTGAGTATGGGCGTGGTGGCTTGCCTGTAATCCCAGCACTCGGGAGGCTGAAAAATGGAGAATCACTATGACTCCAATCTATGTAGTGAGACCCTGTAGATCTTGTCCTAGATGTTTCTGGGTCTGGCTGTCTGGGTCCTGGAGGGATGAGCTAGGATATTGCGTAGGTACAGCCAGTTGCTGTTCCTCTGTAGGCTGCTCCCTTGCTCTGGGTACCAGACACCATCCACTGAGCTCGGAGCCTTCTCACACTCCCATGATGCATCTGCCCTGCAGCCAGCAAGTACAAGCTGCAAATGTGGGACAGTGGCACTTTTCCCTCATACACCGTGGGTGTCGGACACAACAACAACTAGAAGCGCAGAAAGAAGACTGAGGACATTCACTCATTTTTCTAGATGGAGAATTATACTCTGTGGCCGCATTTCAAAATGTAGAGAAAAAAATGCCTTTTCAGATTGCATGGATTTTATATAATCAGTTAATTTCTGGTTTCAATCAATTTAATATATTAATTTTTGTTGCTTTAGATAAAATGAAGATCATTTCAATGTAATTGCTGTAAATTTTTTTAGAACTCCAAGTACTTATTAAATTTTCATGCTTTTTTTTTCAGGTCTTTGACTCTTTTAAGAAATTACTTTTTACAATCTATGGCTTAAAATTACATGCTCACCCTCTGTCTATAGGTCGCTAAAGATTTTAAACTAAGTTATATCAATATTGTTGAAACAGTTGAGGAAGAAGATGCATAATAGTTTTCTCAG
>NW_004526523.1:0-686 GCF_000260255.1 Octodon degus
AATAGATGCAACTAGAGAACATAATCTTAAGTGAAATAAATCAGACTTGCATGTGCATACATTTTATTGCCTCCTTAGAGTGAGAAGCTGAAAAAGAAAAATGGAATGTTAATGGGACTATAGATACTGTGAAAAGGGAATGAGCTTATTCAGGAGGAAAGAGTTACTGAATGCAGGAGGACAGGCAAGGGGCCGGGGGCATGTTGGTTTGGATGACTATACTGTGCATTTCTTCTGCTCTATGGAAAGTAGCAGTAGATGTTTTAATTTGTTTCATCTCTTTTTTTTTTTCAATAGTTGACCCTTTTTCTCTTCTTAATTTCTTACATTTTTTTGTCATTTTTCTTCCTTTTTCAATTTTGCATACATATATCAGGTAATATGAATAATTGGTTAGAAGATAACAGTATATCAAATTCTGTGAAATTCATCTTACTTTGTTAAATGAAATTCTGTATCAGTTGTATTTTTTTCTGTTTTAATTCTAATTTGTCCTCTCCTGAAAAAAATGAGATCTTTTATTACTTGGCCCTGGAGGCTGCCTAAGAGAAGCAAGGTCACTAAGGAAGAAAGTACGGAGACAAGAAATGCATTGGGCTAGGTTGGCAATATAGTTGTCATGGACTTTAAGGTGTCCTAACAGGCACTGACTGGACAAGGCTTGGTGACCTTGTGGAAAACAAAAG
>NW_004526523.1:2244-3585 GCF_000260255.1 Octodon degus
AAAAAATTGTCCATGCAGAGGCATAGAGGATCTGTGGTGTTGAGATTTCGGTGGAAATATATGCAGAAAGTGAGTTCTCCTACTTGAGGGGTCGATTGGGAGGGTGAGGATGCCACATACAAGAGAGGACCTTTGGCAAGTTATATTGAGACGTCAGGTGTAAGTGCCCCACATGTTTTGCCTTAAAATTTGTCAGGAGCAAAGAGATGCTTAAGGTCTTGGGGCAAGTCATATACAGACCTTGGTGGAAAGACAAGCAAAGCCAGCAGGTAAAAAAAAAATTTGGAAGTGCCTATAGTGGAGCTGTTATATTGAATGAACTTGAATGTATTATTTAGGAATTATGTTATGGTAAAGGAGGGTCTGGAAGAGCTGGGGGAGTGGTAGGCAATATGGCAAGGGGGTGGAGAAGAGAAGTCTAAGTGCTTGATACTGTTGGGTGCATGGTAGATCTGCCTTGTTAACCCTGAAATCTTGAAATAAGAAATAGGAGGCATCAGGATTGGGTAGGGACAAATAGAGTTATTGTAAGATGAATGGTCAGTTGTAAGAAAACTATTGGTTAGGAGATATTGGATTATGTGTATAAGTCACCCTAGATGTTTGGGAATTATTTGATACTTAGATTACAGGGAAACATCAAGGGATCCCTGAAGTGATCTAGTACAGTAGCAGTGTGGGAGACATGAATGGGACTGGACTTAGCCCAAACTATGGATCGACCAAGGAAGGAGGAATCAGAAGAGAACACCTGGCAGTATGCAAAGGTTGAGTGTGGAGGGTGAGTACCAGGGAAAGAGAGAAGCAGAGCTTTTGGAGGAGATCCCTGCCTAAATGGAGTCTGGGGCAAGTTTGGATAACAAGCAATCCATTAGTAAAGCCTGTAGAATTGTCAGAGTTGAATGGTTCCTTCTGGAGGAGTCGTGCAGGTTGGCCATTGATGCCCACAATAGGAATCATAGCTAAACTTAAGGGGGCTAAAAACTCAAGAACACTACCTATAGCATGGTGTCAATAAGAAAATAGTGTTCTGTTGAGATGTCTATCAAGACTTGAGGCTCAGGCAAAGATACCTGGATGATAGCCATGAACCTCAAGCCCTTTCAATTCTCTTCAATGGAGAGACCATTGGGTTAGTTAGCAATGTACCCAGCTGCTGTGGTAACACACCCTGTGAGGGCAAGGAATGAGAGGACTCGGCATTGGGGTAGTTCTTGGAGCTTCTGGTAATTGATGGCCTTGTGTGAAATTTTCCTAAGTCCTGAATTTAGGCAGCCAGTCATAGTAGACATGCTTTCACAGGAACAGGGCAGTCACACTTCCAGTGACCCTCAAGCTTGC
>NW_004526523.1:5154-5955 GCF_000260255.1 Octodon degus
AACATACAACAGGGTGTAAGGAAGGCCTGGGATGAGAGGGATTTCTGATGCAGACCTGTGGTTTATGAGAGAGAGAGAGAGAGAGAGAGAGAGAGAGAGAGAGAGAGAGAATGAAAAAAATGAGAAAAGGAGGCAGGAACACCTGGAACATGAAGCAGCTCATCTGTGAGGATTGAGATAGATCAGTGCTTCATGGAGGCTCACAGCAGCAGAGGTAGAGATGAGAGAGCCAGGAACAAGGAGCTTCATTTCTGTGAGAATCTGGAACTGGAAGTGGCCCCCAGGGGAGCTGAATACGCTCAAGGCCCTAGTCATGGCACCAGATTTGTAAAATTCCTTCTTGTGCCACAAAAGACAAGTGGAAGGCAGAAGCTGATAGCACTCACAGTCAAACAAGAAATATTCTAGTAAGAAATGTCGGCTCCTCTCCTTGCCTTTTTTGTTGCTCTGATTTCCTATAAAGACACTATCCCAGAGGAAGTGAAACCCATGCTAGAAGCAGAGAGAAAGTAGATATTTTCCTGAACACGTGCCCCTCAGTCATGTGCATGGGCCACTTCCAGCGCTGTGTCTATCCACTTTGTGTAATGCCATTTCCCCCTGTGATCTCTGGAGTAAACGAGGGCAGGGACTCAGGGAAGCCATCCAGGGTGACCTCAGAGCTACCCCTTGACATTTCTCAGTCACCCAAACTCAGGAACCATCCTGGGTCTGTGCACATTAGCTATAGAAAGGCCATCAAATTTCAGATCAGCTTCCATTGTCTGAGCTTATTTCCTCCTCCTGAGTTTGAGGTGGGCA
>NW_004526524.1:0-542 GCF_000260255.1 Octodon degus
TTTTTTATGTGGAAGAATGTCTTCTAACTTGTCATGATATTTGTCTATTTCTTTTTATTTGTTTATTTATTTTTGGCGGAACTGGGGATTGAACTCAGTCCCTTTCACTTGCCAGGCAAGCGTTTATTCCACTGAGCCATCTCCCCAGCCCTGTATCTTTCAAACTGCCTTTATTACAATTAAAAATCTGGGGAAGCCCTTTTCTCATTCAAAGAGTTCATAAATAGATAGAATGACAAATTTTTCATTTTTAAAAGATCATGTGGAAAATGTCCAAAGATGCTCCCATAGGCATTTGTCTGACACCTAAGAAACAGTGACATCTTCAGGCAGCCAGGGCCTGCCCCGAGCTGGTACAGAGCTGCTGGGTGCCCGTACTTCCTGAGCCTCGACAATGGTCCAGAATTGAGTTTAAATTCTCCCTTGTATGTAATGGGAAGAAGTCAAATTTTTAGGGCTCAACAAGGGACAACTGCTCCAAGATGCCTCCAGAACGCATTCCAAGGTTTGCAATTGCATCTGCCCCACTTCCTTTCTTTTTT
>NW_004526524.1:2764-3965 GCF_000260255.1 Octodon degus
CCCGCGGTCCCTGTGCTTTGCTTAGCTTGTTCTAGGTAGGTGCTTTAGACCACTGAGCCATCTCACCAGCCCCAACCACCATGTTGTTTTCGATCATCTCTGCTGACGGAGCTCGGTGCCTGGGCATAGGAGAAAAATCGTTGGTGGCGTTCTAAGAAATGCATTGCTGCTATTCCCCTTCTTGGTATCTTCCCAAAAGAACTAAAAGCCCCGCACCGCAGCAATATGTGCACACCCGTGTGTACAGTGGCGCAGGCTGTAACAGCCAAACCTTGCAAACAGGCCAAATGTCCGCCTACTGATGAATGGATAGGAAGTGGGGTTTTCTTTTAATACAGTGGAGTACTACACTGCCATGAAGAAGGATAATCTTCAGCCACTAGCAGGTAACTAGGTGCACCTTCAGACACACTCGTAATAAAGAAGATCACATGCATATGTTTAAATATCAACCCGTTTCTCTAGTGTGAGGAGCTGAAAATACAGAGAAGGACCCAAATGTGTAGTAGATATTGGGCAACGGGAAGAAAATGTTCAAATGAGAATGGGAACAAAGGAAGGACCAGCGGTATAGCTCAGCAGACTAAGCACTTGCTTAGGAAAGTGCAGGGACAAGGGTTTGATCCCTGGGACCACGTGCCACGCTGGCCCCACCCCGGGGCGCGCTGAGCTGGCAATGGAGCTGGGGCATGGCGGCGCGTGCCCATAATCCCAGCACCAGGGAGGCAGAAACCAGGAGGATCACTACGAGTCTGAGCTGGGTAGTGAGACTCTGCACAAAAAACAAACAAAAAACCTTAGAGAAAAGGAACAATGGAGGAGGAAATGTAGGAATGGACAAGAAAAAAGAGAACAGGGGGCCTGTCCAGTAGCTCAGTTGTCTAAGTGCCTGCTTAAACAAAGCACTCAGGCTCAGGATTGTGTGGCTCAATCCCCACATCCTCAGGCCTTACCAGACCTGCCCTTAAGGCATCCTGAGCCAGGAAAAAAAAAATCCTTCAGAAAAAAGAGAATAAAGGGAAAAAAGGGAATAAAGCTTTTGTAAATCAGGAGAGGAAGAGGGGTTGAAGGGAGGGGAAGGGAGCTGGAAAAAAAGAAGCGAGATATATCATGTGCAGGTACAAATTCCCTGTGATGAACGTTATGAATGTTATATATATTTAAAATGTAATAAAAAAATTGAAAGAAGAAAAATAGAACG
>NW_004526524.1:4870-6028 GCF_000260255.1 Octodon degus
TCATGCTGCTGTGACGTCATGCTGCTGTGACGTCATGCTGCCGTGACGTCATGCCGGCGCGTATTTTGGGTGTCCTTGAGGCTCCCGTGCTGAGATCTCAGATTTCCTTTGGCTTTTTTTCCCCCCTGAACCAAGGATTGAACTCAGACCCTTGCGCTTGCCAGGGAAAGCTTATTCCACTGAGACATCTCCCTGACCTCCTTTGGCTTTCAAAAATTAATATTCAATTTACCATAGTCACACATTCAACATCTGCCTGTAAGCTCTGAGTTCAGGGGGAAAAATCTCACAGGCATTGATTTTGGGTAAGTCCGTTTATCTGAGGCATCTAGTGCAGTCAAGTTCGGGAAAAGGAATTGTTATTTTTTTTTGTTGGCGGAACCAGGGATTGAACTCAGGCCCTTGCGCTTGCCAGGGAAGCGCTAATTCCACTGAGCCATCTCCCAGGCCCAGGAATCCTTACTGTTGCTGAGGGCTGAAAGGAGAGGGGGAAGGGTGGTGTTTTGTGGGTGTGTTTTAACCTTTTTTAAAAATTTTATTTTTATTTTTATTTTTTAGCAGTACTGGGGTTAGCACTCAGGACCTTAAGTGTGCCAGGCAGGCACTTAGGCTGCTGGGCTATATCCTCAGCCCTTGGAGTTTTACTGTTGCATAACCAAAAGGTTTGGAGATTATCTGCATAATAATGTGAATGTAAGAAACACTGCTGAACTTTATATGTAAGAATGGTTATATAGGGGCCAGGGAGATAGCTCAGTAGAATAAGCGCTTGCTTGGCGAGTGCAAGGACCTAAGTTCAATCCCTAGATCCACAAAAAAAGAGAGAGAGACAGAAAAAAAAAAGGTTATGTGTAATTTACCCCAATGAAGACATTTATAAAATGTTTAGAACTTTTTTCTTTTTTTCTTTTTTTTTTTTTTTTGAGCTGGGGTTTCACGCTGTGGCCCAGGCTGGTCTCAAGCTCTGCTTTCCAAGTAGACTACAGCTGTGCATGACACGGTGTCTAGCTAGGAAAAGTCTTTTGAATTAAAGTAACAACTTTATTTATTTATTTTTTTAAAATTTATTTATTGTGTGTGTGTGTGTGTGTGTGTGGCCAGCTCAGCCCACCAGGGGGCGGGGCTGGCTGGCATGTGGTGCTGGGGGATTGAACCGCG
>NW_004526525.1:0-537 GCF_000260255.1 Octodon degus
CAGCAACCAATGGGTCACAGATGAAATTAATCAAAAAATTCAACAATATCTACAGTTCAATGAAAATTCAAGCACAACTCATTGTAATTTATACGATACAATGAAAGCAGTTCTCAGAGGGAAATTCATAGCTGTGAACCCATACATTAGGGAAACAGAATGGGAACAAATAAATACCCTAATGCTGCACCTTCAGCAACTAGAAAAGGAAGAGCAAACCAAACATGTAGCCCAAAGACGGGAAGAAATCATAAAGATTAGAGCAGAAATGAATTCAATTGAAATGAAGAAAACAATTCAAAGAATTAAAAAACCGAAAAGGTGGTTCTTTGAAAGATTAAATAAAATCGAAAAGCCTCTAGATAACCTCAGCAAAAAGAGAAAAGAAAAAATTCAAATACAAGCAATAAGGAATTAAAAGGGTGTAATTACACCAGACCCATTGGAAATTCACAAGATTATCAATAGCTACTTTGAGAATCTTTACTCTCACAGAATAGAAGACACAGAAGAAATGGACAGATTCCTAGAAAGGTA
>NW_004526525.1:1558-2935 GCF_000260255.1 Octodon degus
AATAGCATTTCTCTACACAGATAATAAACACACTGAGAGTGAAATTATAGAAACAATACCTTTTACAATAGCACTGAAGAAAATGAAATACCTTGGATATAATCTAACTAAAGAAGTCAAAGATCTTTTCAAGGAAAATTACACTACTCTGAAAAAAGAGATCTTAGAGGATTTCAGAAAATGGAAAGATATTCCATGCTTCTGGATAGGAAGACCCAACATGGTGAAGATGGCCATACTCCCACAATTGCTGTACAAATTTAATGCAATCCCTATCAGACTACCACCAACATACCTCACAGACCTAGAGAAATCATCCCTAAAATTTCCCTGGAACCAGAAAAAACCTAGAATAGCAAAAGGAAATCCTGGGCAATAAAGACAAGGCAGGAGGCGTTACAATTCCTGACTTGAAATTATACTACAAGGCGAATGTGACAAAATCAGCATGGTACTGGCAACAAAATAGACCTGAGGATCAATGGAATAGATTAGAAGACGCTGAATCCCCTACAAACACACTCAGTCATGTTATCTTTGACAAAGGGGCCAAACATACTCACTGGAAGAAAGAAAGCCTCTTCAACACATGGTGCTGGAAAAACTGGCTCCCTAAATGCTGAAAACTAAAACTTGACCGAGGTCTATCACCATGCACTAAACTAAAGTCAAAATCGATTAAAGATCTAAACATTAAAGCAGAAACACTAAATCTCCTGGAAGAGAAAGTAGGAGGAACTCTTGAGAAACAGGGGTAGGCAAAGTGTTCATGAACAAAAATCAAATCGCATGGGAAACAGATGAAAGAATTAACAGTTGGGACTTGCTCTTACTGAGAAGTTTTTTCACGTCAAAAGAAATTACCAACAGAGTGAAAAGGCAACCCACAAATTGGGAAAAAATCATGACAAATAAGTATTCAGACAAAGGTCAGCTCTCTAGAGTTTATAAAGTACTAAAAAACACCAGGGCCCCAAAGTTTAAAGACCCAATCCAGAAATGGGCATTGGAGATGAACATATGCTTCTAAAAGGACGAAATTAAAAAAGCGAATAAATATATGAAAAAATGCTCCACATTACTAGCCATCTGTGAAATGCAAATTAAAACAACATTGAGATATCATCTCACCCCAGAAAGAATGACTATTATAAAGAAATCACCCAACAACAAATGTTGGAGAGACTGTGGGGAAAAATTAATGCTTCTGCACTGTTGGTGGGAATGTAGACTGGTGCAACCATTATGGAAACCAGTAGGGAGAATCCTTAGAAAAGTGGAACTGGAAATCCCATTTAAACCAGCTATTCCTCTACTGGGAATTTTCCCAGAGGATCTGAAAACATCATATCATAGTAATATATGTGTGCCTATGTT
>NW_004526525.1:6895-7469 GCF_000260255.1 Octodon degus
TGCAATCCCTATCAGACTACCACCAACATACTTCACAGAGCTAGAGAAATCATTCCTAAAATTTATTTGGAAACAGAAAAGATCTAGAATAGCATGAGCAATCCTGTGCAACAAAGAATAACAATCCTGTGCAGGAACCATTACAATTCCTGACTTGAAATTATACTACAAGCCTACTGTGATAAAATCAGCATGGTACTGGCAAGAAAAGAGACGTGATGATCAGTGGAATAAATTAGAAGATGCTGAAGCCCCTACAAATATCCTCAGCCACCTTATCTTTGACAAAGGCAAAACATACTCCCTGGAAGAAAGATAGCCTCTTTAACAAATGGTGTTGGAAAACCTGCTCTCTACATGCCAAAAAGTAAAACTTGGCCCAGGTCTATCACCATGCGCTAAGCTAAAGTCAAAATGGATTAAAGATCTAAACACTAAAACAAAAACACTAAATCTCCTGGAAGTGAGAGTAGGAAGAACTCTTGAAGAAATAGGGGTAGACAAAGAGTTCATGAACAAAAATCAAATCCCATGGGAAAGACTAGAAAGAATTAACAACTGGGACCTGCTCTTA
>NW_004526526.1:0-6097 GCF_000260255.1 Octodon degus
AACTTAGGAAAAATGGGGTACACCGATGAATGTCCATTCTGTATCTGTGTATTCAAAGTGGTTGGGGTAGATATATAGTTGCATTGTCTTAATGAATAGAATGATTTGTTCTAATGGTGTTTGTAAATAAGATCACAAGTCTGCATCTTGTACAGCAATTAACCACTAAGAAGAAAAAATAAAATAAAATAAAAAAATAAAAAAATCCATTAGTTATTCTATTGTGCTTTAATAGAATAAAATGTTTCAAGTCCTTAAAATATTTTTTAACAATCTTCTCAAGATTACCTACCAAAAAAAACAAAAAGATTACATGCTGAAGATTTTCCAAGAGGTTTTATAATCAATTTTTTTATTTCATTGAGAAACAAATAGCAATGAGATAGTTTCAAAATCAATTAATAGGACACTTTCAATAATTAATAAATTGCATATTGTTGTCTTCATAGTGGTTATTCATAGTACAAGATGCAGACATGATATCCTGTCCAAACAAGAAAGTAGCTGTATATCTATCCTATTTTGTGTATACAGATACAAAATGGTCCTTCATTTGTATCCCCTTTTTTCATTTAGTTTTGTTAGAGATGGGTATTCCATTATCATTTAAATATTGTAGATGCTTGAATTCAGCAACATAATCCAATATAGTCCAGTAGTCCATAATAGTAGTGAGTTATCCATAGGACTGGCAATGTCAGAAATTGTTTACTTGAGCCCTTTACAGCTCAGCATTTTAATATAGCTTTACTTTTCATACCTTGTTATCATACTTTTCTGCTGGATGGTTAAGACCAAGATAAAGCAAGACCTATATAAAAAGAAATGTAACTTTTGTATCTGACAAGATCAGTCAAATATAGTCAATTTAATGTAAAGTTTATTAGGTTCTAAAATAGTACAATTATTGAGGCTGGGGATTATCTCAGTGGTAGAATGCTTGCCTCGAAAGCTGGAAGACTTGGTTTACTCCTTGGCACCAAATACACACATAAATTAATTAACTAAAATTAACCTGGACTAAAATAGTATAATTATTAAGGTAACTTTATGTTAGAAACTATTTTGTAATGTAGTGAATGGTACCTTTATAAGAAAAGTGACTGCCAATATATTTTTATAGCTAATCTTTAGAAATTCTAATGTTGAGTCTCTTTTTTAAGTTAATTTTAATTAAGAAAGAACTAGCAATGAGACAGTTTAGGTTAGTAGGACAGTTACAATAATTAATGCATTGCATATTGTTGTCTTCGTAGTAGTTATTCATAGTACATGATGTAGACATGATATCTTGTCTTAACACTATTAGTAGAGATCTTTCTTCTCATTGAACTAAGAGAAGGTAACTGTATATCTACCTTAACTATTTTGCATATACAGATATCTATATGTATATTTTTTTCACTACAAAATGCTCCTTCACTTTTCTTCCCCTTTTTTGTTTAGTTTTGTCAGAGATGGTTATTCCATCGCCATTCAAATATTGTAGGTGTGTGAATTCAGCAAAATCTAATATAGTCCAGTAGTCCATAGTAGTATTGGGTTACTAATGCTGATTCTTTAATGATTATTTTAAATGTGTATGAAGTTTATTAAGTGAAGAAGATTTTGCATCTTAAAGTATCACTTTTATATTATGGGTAGTGAAGTGTTCAGATGTAGCTAACATTTGAATTATACATTTTATATACCTATAGTTTAAAATGCTGTGAGTACACCAGTGTTTGACCTCTGTAATCTAATTTGTAAATACTTTGAAATTATACTGCAAATCTATTATGTGCTTCTTACATAGCATCTTTGTTATTGTTGTCTATGAAATTAAGAACATTTGATAAAAGTTTGCTAAATACAGTATAGAATATATAAAACATAAATACATATGCACCAAATATGGAAGCATCCAGCTATATAAGACAAACTAATGGACATGAAAAATCAAATAAGCAATAACATAATTGCAATTGGAGACCTCAATACCCCAGTGTTACAAGAAGAAAGATAAATAAGACAAAATATCAGCAAAGAAATATCTGATTTGAAGCAAACCAATGAACAAAGGGACTTAGGAAATGCTTTCATAGTGTTCCACCCAAAATCATCAGTGCACATTTTTCCCAGCTGAACATGGGAAATTCTCTAAAATAGACCACATACTAGCTCACAGAACATGCTCAAGTAAATGCAGAGGAATTATAATTATGCCATGCATATTATCTGACCACAGTGCAATGAAACTGGAAATTAATGGAAAAAGAGGGGCTTGCTGGTTAGTTCAGTTGTTTAAGCACCTGCATGGGGGAAACCCAGTCAGGTGCAGGGCACTGTGGTTCAATCCCCAGCTCCACGGTATATACCACACCAGACCTGCCCTTAAGGCAGCCTGAGCCAGCCCAAAAAAAATCTGAAAAATCCTTTTCAGCATTTGGCTGCCCCACCTGAGTTTTGGGCTGGCCAAATACCTCAGCAGATTAAAGCACCTGCTTAGGCAGATCCAGTAGCCAGGAATTCAATCCCTAGGTCTGCCCTGCTGGCCCCGCCCCTGGGACATGCTGAGGCCTTGACTGAGACTAGGTGTGGTGGTGCACGCCTATAATCCCAGGACTTGGGAAACTGCAAGCAGGAAGATCACTATAAGTCTGATCTGCGTAGTGAGACCCTGAACACCTTGTAGACCCTGTCCTAAAATACAAAAGAAAAAGAAAAAGAACCCACAAAAACTCTGCAAACATGCATACATTTAATAACACCCTCATGGACAATCAATGGATCACAGATGAAATAAAGCTAGAAATTGAACAATAACTACAACTAAACAAGAATGCAGCTACAACATACTAGAACTAATGGGACCCAAATGAAGGCAGTCCTAAGAGGAAAATTTATAGCAGTGAATTCTGAGATCAGGAAAACAGAGCAAGCACAAATAAGCAACCTCAAGTTACACTTCAAGCTTCTGGAAAAAGAACAAGACAAACCCAAACCTCATTCAAGAGAAGAAATTATAAAGATCAGACCAGATATTAACCCAATGGAGATGAAACAAACAGTACAATAAATGAAGTGAAGAGTCAGTTCTTTGAAACAATAAATAAAAGTGATAAACCCTTAGCCAACCTTGCCCAAAAAATGAAATGAAGTGAGAAATAAAAACAAAAATTTTTCACAGGTTGTATGAAAAATTCAGAAGATCATTAATCCTTACTTTGAAAATCTTACTCTCATAGGATGGAAAATATAGAAAAAATGCACAGATATGTATAAATTACCAAAGCTAAATAGAGAAAATATAAAAAGTCTGAATAACCCAATATCCATTATTGAGATTGAAAATATCATTAAGTTACCAAGAAAGAAAAATCCTAGGTCTTGATGGATTCATTGATTAATTTGTCAAGACATTTAGACAAAATTAAAACCTATACTCTTCAAACTCTTTAATGAAAAGGAAGCAATACTCCCTAATTCATTCCCGGAGGGAAGTACTACCCTGATATCAAAATCTGAGAAAGACTCAACCAAAAAAGAGAACTACAGGCCAATCTCCCAAATGAACGTAAATGCAAAAATCTTCAATAAGATACTAGCAAACAGAATTCAGCAAATCAAGACTGTATCCATCATGACCAAGTAGGATTCATCCCAGGAATGCAGGAATGGTTGAACGTATGTAAATCAGTAAATGTAATATATCATATCTACAGAACCAAAGACAAAAATCACAAGGTCATCTCAGTAGATGCAGGAAAACCTTTGATAAAGTACAACATTTATCCATGATTTTTAAAGAACCAAAGAAAATTGGATTAGATGGTCTATACCTCAGTCTAATAAAAGCCATCTATTACAAACCAACAGCAGGCATTATATAAATATTCCTGACCTGTTATACAGTTTTAATGCAGTCTTGATCAAAACACCATAAGCACAGGCTGGAGGGATAGCCCAGTGGCATAAGCACCTGCCTGGCAAGCACAAGGCCCTGAGTTTGAACCCTGGTAACACATACGCACATGTGCACACACAGACACACAGACACAGACACAGACACAGACACACACACATAAATACCATTAGTATACCTCACAGCTTTAGAGAAAATATTCCTAAAATTCATATGGAATGGGAAGAGACATAGGATAGTAAAAGCAATCCTGGACAACAAAGACAAGGCAGTAGGCATCACAGCCCTTGACTTGAAACTGTACTACAAAGTGATGGTAATAAAATCAGCACGGTACTAGCAAAAACACAAATCTGAGGATCAAATTGAAAGACTAGAAAATGCAGGTGCAACTTCAAATCCACTCACCCACTTTATCTTTGACAAAGGGGCCAAACCTGTTCAGTCAAAGAAAGATAGCCTGATTCATAAATGATTCTGGAAAGTTGGCTTTCCACATGCTGAAGACTAAAACTACACCCATATCTGTCATCATACACTAAACTAAAGTCAAAATTGGTCAAAGATCTAAATATTAAAACAGAAACACTCAATCTACTTGGAAGAGAAAGTAAGTAGAAATCTTGCAGACATAAGGGTAGGCAGAAAGTTCAGAAACAAACCCAAAGTATGTGAGAAATACTTCAAAGAATCAACAACTGGGATCTCATCTTATTCAAAATCTTTTGCACATAAAATAGATCATAAGTAGAGAAAAAACACATCCCATGAATTGGGACAAAATTTTAGCCAACTGTTCCTCAGACTTGGATCTAAGACATACACAGAATCAAAAAAAAAAAGATCCCCCCCAAATTCAAAGACCCAATACAAAAATGAGCACCAGAGATGAACACACATTTCTCAGATGAAGAAATGTAAGTAAATAAGTAAGTAAATATGTGCCGTGCTGACCCCATTCCCAAGGCGTGCTGAGATGGCAATGGAGACTGGGCGTGATGCCACGCACCTGTGATCCCAGCTCTTGGGAGGCTGTAAACAGGTGGATCTCTATGAGTCTGATCTAGTAGTGAGACCCTGAACACCCTGTAGACCCTTCTCTAAAATAGTTTCTTTGTTTGTTTGTTTGTTTTTCAGTACCAGGCGGGGATTGAACTCAGGACCTTGCGCTTGCCAGGCAAGTGCTTATTCTACTGAGCCTTCTCCCCAGCCCCTCCTTCCCTAAAATAAAAAAATAAATAAAATATGTGAAGACAATGTTGAACATCATTGACTGTTTAAGAGATGCAAAGTAAAACAATACTGAGATTCCATCTCACCCCAGTAAGAAGGCCATCACAAACTCAGCACAGGTCAGGCGCTTCATTTCTCCTATAATTACGATCAGAGCTCTATTCAGGAAACCACTGCTTATGCCTTCATGCTGAAGTATTTCCCCTATATTTTATTCTAATAGCTTTAAAAATCAAACCTTGCCGAAGCTTAAATATACCATGATTTCCCTTATGTAAAAATCCAAAGTATAGGGGCTGGTGAGATGGCTCAGTGGTCTAAAGCACCTAATTAAAGCAAGCTTAGCAAAGCACAGGGGCTGCGGTTCAATCCCCCAGCACCACATGCCAGCCAGCCCCGCCCCCTGGTGGGCAGAGCTGGCCACACACACACACACACACAAATAAATAAATAAATTTTTTTAAAAATCCAAAGTATAAACAAAGAGCAAAATAAATAGATAAATGAAAAGATGGATAATAAAGAATAGGGAACTGGAGCTTTTGAAAATTGGGAGAGAACTTGGAGATGGAAGAGGAGGAGAGGAAGGGAAAGAGAAGTGTTAGTAAAAGAGTTGTGGATGTGATGTGTATGTACCAACTCAAGGTGAGTGTATCAATTATGGGTCACAAACATGCTAATAATTTCTTTTTAAAGAACAAAATTTCAGGTCTGATGCTTGGATCTAGTTCTGTCTTTTTTTTTAAGTTTTGCTTCATAGTTTTGATCCATGAATGACTCAACCATTTTTTTCCACAATTTTATTGATAAACAAATAGCAATGAGACAGTTTCAAATCAAATTGGTAGGACAGTTTCAATAATTAACACATTGCATACATTCTTCTTAGTGGTTAATTGCTGTGCAAGATGTGGACTTGATATCCTATTTACAAACACCATTAGAACAAATCCCTCTATT
>NW_004526527.1:0-814 GCF_000260255.1 Octodon degus
TTTTGCAGAACTGGGGATTGAGCTCAGGCCCTTGTGTTTGCCAGGGAAGCACTTATTCTACTGAGCCACCTCCCCGGGCCCTGACATTTTTCTTCTTACGTAGCCAATTTACAAACACATGCCTGACAGAGTACACTAAAGGAAAACTTAGTTCAAATTCTAAGTGATCCTTTCTATGTGATTACACCCAAGCCATCTACCAGGAATGAACGGAGTAAAGGCTCCCCGTGTGTGTCAGGAGCTGAGTTTAGGTGCTCGGGCGTTTCACATGTCCCACCGAAGCTGATGCCAACCTCACTCCCACACGGTGTTGGGAGGGGCACCCTTGGCTGGCCTAAGTGCAGGGACCTCATCAATGCCTGAAATGCAGAACAGTAAAAAACAATTTTCGGCCGTTTTCTTTCCTGGCTTTTCCCACTCTCCTCTTTCTCCCTTTCTCTTTCTTCTTTCTTCTTCTTTTTTTTTGCGGAACCGGGGATTGAACTCAGACCCTTGCGCTTGCCAGGCCAACGCTTATTCTATTGAGCTATCTCCCCAGCACCTCCCTTTCTCTTTCTTTCACTATTACAAAGTTCTCAGCCATTTTTTAAAAATTATATTTATAGGGGCCAAGGAGATAGCTCAGTGGAATAAGCGCTTCCCTGGAAAGTGCAAGGGCCTGAGTTCAATCCCCAGTTCCGCCAAAAACAACAACAACAAAAAAAAAGTGGGTTAGTTTATAAAGATGCACACTAACACTCTTTCAGGGCTTACTGAACATTTCACAAGGTGGCTTTCCCCATCCATTAAAAGCTTACACATTGAGGCAAGGGGG
>NW_004526527.1:1369-3261 GCF_000260255.1 Octodon degus
TTATTTTTAAATTTTATTTATTTATTTTGTTGTTGTTGATACAGGGTCTCAGACTCATAGTGAACCTCCTGTCTCAGCCTCCCCAGTTCTGGGATTATAGGCGTGTGCTACCACACCTGGTATTGCACAGCATGCCTGGGGTTCCAGGGCTGGCACAGCATGTGGTACAGGGGATTGAACCTGGATCCTTGCTCTTGCGAGGCAGGCACTTAGACTGCTGAGATTTAATATTAAATCTGAAATATTAATGAATATCAGAATGGGTTAAAAATGGTGGTAGTGTGATGGGCCTAGTGGTGCCCACCTTTAATCCTTGTTCAGGAGGCTAGGGCAGGAGGACTGAGTTTAAGGCCAGCCTGGGCCAGTTAGGGAACCATTTTTTCTCACTTTTTTTTTTTTAAATCTTTTTGAGATAGGGTCTCACTATGCAGCTTTGGCTGGGATTAAAGGCATGCACCACCACACCAGGCAGGATAGTCAAAACTTTTTAAACCCTCTGAATTCTTTCCTGGCATTTTAGTAGAAAATTAAAAACTAAGCTAGTCGGGGCCGGGGAGATAGCTCAGTAGAATAAGCAAGTACAAGGGCCTAAGTTCAGTCCCCAGTTCAAAAAAAAAAACTAAGCTAGTCATGGTGGTGCGTACCTAGAATCCCAGCAGTGTGGAGGCTGAGGCAGGAGGATCACAACCAGTTTGAGGCCAGCCTGGGCAATAAAGTAAATTCAAGACCAGTCTGAACCATGTAGCTAGACCTTGTTTAAAGAAAAGAAAAAACAGCTGAAACTATACGAGCTGTTCAGGACACATTTCTCTCTCTTTTTTGGCCATACCAGACACTGAACTCAGGATGTGGTGCTTGCCAGGTGGGCACTGATGCCACTGAGCTATATCCCTACCCTCTAGAACACATTTATCTTTCTGGGTCTACCTAGCTATACATTGGACAAAGTTTCACCTGTTATGTTTAAAGTTATACTCATTTTACATTTATCAAAATGTGATCTGTTGAGAGCCACAAAGCACTGTTCAGCCAGCCCTGGTGCCCACGCCTGCAATCCCAGCACTGGGCAGGCTGGGGTGAAGAGGAGCGCTGGAAGTCCCAAGCCAGCCTGGGCTGCAGTGAGGGCAGGCGCAGCCCAAATGCACAGCAAAACCCTGTCCAAAAAATGAAAATGTTTAAAGTAAAATAAATTGTGACATTCTTTTACTTCACAGTACAGTTACACTATTCAAGTATTTCCTGGGCCGGAGCGATGGCTCAGTGGAATAAGCGCTTCCCTGGCAAGCGCAAGGGCCTGAGTTCAATCCCCAGTTCCGCCAAAAAAAACCAAACCAAATCAATTATTTCCTATAAACATATAAAAAAATTGTTACTTATTTATAACTTTTTGGTGGTTTTTTGTTTTTTAATAAGCACACTTATTTTTATTTTTTATGTATTTAATACAGAGTCTACAGGGTCTCACTACGCAGATCAGACTTTTAGTGATCTTTTCTGTCTGATTTTTTTGCGGAACCAGGGATTGAACTCAGGCCTCTGAGCTTGCCAGGCAAGTACTTATTCTACTGAGCCATCTCCCTAGCCCTTTTTGGTGTTTTTGAGGTTGAGTATCACTACATAGTCCAGGCCAGCTTCAAATTCATGGTGATCTTCCTGTATCAGTCTTCTAAGTGCTGGCATTATAGGAACGCACCACTGAACCCAGCCTAAATTTTTCTCTTTTTCAGTACTGAGAATCAAACTTAGGACCTTGCACTTGCCAGGCAGGTGCTGCGCTGCTAAGCTATATCCTAGTCCTAAATTTTGTTTTTAAATTAATTCACATTGTCTTAAACTAAATATATATATAAAATACATAGGGCCGGGGAGATGGCTCAGTGGAATAAGCGCTT
>NW_004526527.1:7359-7959 GCF_000260255.1 Octodon degus
TGTTGAAACTGTACTTCCGATTTGATTTGAAACTGTCTCACTGCTGTTTATCAATAAAATTTTGGAAAAAAAAAAAAAAGCTATGCCAAGGGCTGGCCAAATAGCTCAGCAGATTAAAACACCTGTAAGCAGGCACAGGGTCCAGGGGTTTGATCCCCAGGCCTGCTGCCCCTGAGGGCAATTGAGACTGGGTGTGGTGATGCATGCCTATAATCCTAGCTCTTCTAGAGATTGAACTGAGGCCCTTGTGCTTGCACTTATTCTACTGAACTATCTCCCCCGCACCTTAATCCTAGCTCTTGGGAGGCTGTAAACAGGCGGATCACTATGAGTCCGATCTAGTAGTGAGACCCTTAACTCCCTGTAGACCCTTCCCCTAAAAATACAAAAAAATAAAAAATTAATAATAATAATAATAATCATTTCTTTCAGGGCCTGCCAAATAGCTCCACAGATTAAAGCACCTGTAAGCAGGCGCAGGGGCCTGCCAGCAGGCCTCACCCCCGAGGCTCACTGAGAAGGCAATCGAAACTGGGTGTGGTAGCAAGCCTGTAATCCTAGCTCTTGGGAGGCTGTAAACAGGCAGATCACTAGGAGTCC
>NW_004526528.1:0-910 GCF_000260255.1 Octodon degus
AATTGCTTTTGTTGAAAACTAGTTCACCACATAGTTGTGGATGAGTGTCAATTAATTCAGCTCCTGTTTCCACTTGGACACCCCCTTGTCTAGAGCAGCTTACAGGATCTTACATTCAGATGGTGCAAGTCCTCAGGTTTTTTTCTTTCCTCATAAGGTATAATGAAATTAAAAACAAGTAGTCATTTGCCCAGTCATCAAGCTGATTAGAAAAGCTAACACTTTACCTGCCCTCCTCATTCAGCCCTGACACTTGTTCTCTAGGGTCTGGTGGCCCCCTTTTGGCCAGGGTTCTGGCTCTATTGCACCCTCAGGGCATAGAGATCCTGTTTCTTCTACAACACAGGAATGTAGATATTCACTTGGGAAGAAAAGTACTGTCCTTCACCATGCAGCCCCTTTAACTTCAGGAAAGTTGTATCTCTAACAATGAAATATATCAAGCTCAAGTTTATTTATCATGTCTTCTTTTTTTTACAATGTCTCTTTGTAGAGAAATTACAATAGATTGAGGGCTGATACTTTCCTAAAGAAATATTTTGAAATTGTAACCCTCAGTATTAAGAGAGGTGAAGCCTGAAGGAGAAAACTTTAGATCATGAAGGTGGAGTCCTCCTGAATGATTTCAATGCCTTTGAAAAAATGACCCCGTGGAAAAAAAAAAAAATGACCCCGTGGACTTCTCACCACCCTGTCACAATACAAGGAGGAGACTGCACTCTCCATGGGAAAGGGGCCCCTGGCACAACCGTGCTCTGTTGGCACCTGATCTCAAGCTCAGGGTATCTAGTGTGGCACAGACATTTCTACTGGAGATAATCCAACTGGTTGGTGGCTCCTTACTACAGAATGCAAACAGTTCCACGTGTATTTCCTCATGTGCCAAGGTAGGCAGTGGGTGTCACAACTG
>NW_004526528.1:3859-4418 GCF_000260255.1 Octodon degus
CAGGGACCGCGGTTCGATCTCCCAGCACCACATGCCAGCCAGCCGCGCCCCCTGGTGGGCTGAGCTGGCCACACACACACACACACACACACTAAATAAATGTTAAAAAAAAATTAAAATAAATAAATAAATAAATGTCTACTGTTAGGGGAGCTTATATGATTCCTGTTACAAATGGACAACAAACACTACATGCCACTTCAATGGCTAATACAGATCCATATATCATCACAGTGAATAACTTCCCAGACATAGTGATAAAACAGCAAAGCACAGTCAGAGTAGTGTGGAGAAAGTGCTAGTACTTTTGCAAACACAATATATAATATAAATATTCTTTTGTCAAAAATGTATCAGTTTTTTAATTATCATTATAGTAAGATATTTAGAACACTAATATATGAGGATAAATTCCATTTGTGATAAGAAAAGCATAGCAGATAACCCTAGAGCTGAGGAACAGCTTTGATTTTTGGTAAAAACTATGAGCAGAAATATTCTTCATATATATAATTTTAGAATTAAAATAATTGATTCAAAATTTTTAAATAAGACACTG
>NW_004526528.1:5458-6316 GCF_000260255.1 Octodon degus
AAGCACTCAGTAAAATAGATTTAAATAAGATCAAAATGTATTAGCATAATATACAAAGTATCACAATGCAATTGAAATCACTCATCACACAAAGAACCAGTGAAATCACACTTTTTGAAGATGTATTTTGGCTGTTTCAGGGTCTCACTATGCAGCTCAGACATAGTGATCTTGCTGTGTTCAGCCCTCCCAGCACTGGGATTACTATTGTGCACCACAACGCCCAGTCTCCGTGGCCAGCAAAACACACCTGGGGGCAGGCCAGTGGGGCATCTGGTGCCAAGATAAAACCCCGGTTCCTGCACTTAGCTAAGCAGGTGCTTACTCCCTGAGCTATATCGCCAGCCCTCTCAATGGTAATTTTGAAAATAACTGGAGGCCGATTATGGGGAGACAAGATGCTGCATAGGATGGCTGCTTCCGTTGGCACTCATGACTTCTCGAAACTTCCCTCAACATCCCTTCCAGGTTCTTACACTGAGGATCCGAGAAAGATGCCATTAATGATCCCATCACAGTGGGGAGCATGACAGGAGGAGTAACACACTCGAGAGCACACCCAACTATTTCATTACAAAACTGACAGTACAAGGAAGAGGACTTGGTGAGAATGCAGCTTAGAAACGTGGCTGTGGAAAGTGAATGCTTTTGCACCGCAGCTTCCTCCAGCCTTCCAGTCTACGTGTGGCCAAAGGGCGGCTCAGAAAGGAAAGGCCTATGAGCCAATATCTTAGGAACACGTTAGTCAGCGCAGGTGACAGAAGCTGGGAAGTTACACTGTTGTAGAGGACCAGAAGCACTGTGAATGTTGCAGACCTGAGACACAGGACCACTGAGTTGAGAATAAATGAGAAGGTT
>NW_004526529.1:0-1577 GCF_000260255.1 Octodon degus
GGAAGAGAGGGGAGGAAAGTGTGATGGGGAGGACTCCAGGACTGCAGGCCCTTCAGCTGCCATGCGAAGGACGTTTAGAAGGCTGCTAAGTGGTCAGGACCCACACAGAGGCAAAGCGGAAGGTGTGAGCAGGCCGCTGGGCACTCCTGTGTTTCTAACTACCCAGGAGGTCGAGGCAGGAGCTTGAGCCTAGGCATTCCAGCAGGCCAGCTGGAACAATACAGTGAAAAGGCAGCGAGAGTGGAGCCCCAGCATTGCAGGCACAGAGCCTTGGCCTGCGTGGGGCCACGTGGACTTCAGAGGTGGCATCCTGAACCATTCAGCTGAGTCCCAGAGCCCCTGTGCAGCCTGTAGACCCTGGAGTAGCCAGGGT
Organism: Octodon degus; assembly: GCF_000260255.1. Classification (NCBI taxonomy): domain Eukaryota; kingdom Metazoa; phylum Chordata; class Mammalia; order Rodentia; family Octodontidae; genus Octodon; species Octodon degus. Next base: position 374 of record NW_004526529.1, read on the forward strand.
ACAGGAAGTTCACTGCTGCAAACAAGCGTCCACATTCTTTCAAACACGCCTAAATTTAGGAGCATTTCTGTTTACACTGAGGAAAAGTAAGGGGCTCATGACAGAGTGAGAATGATTAATTCACACTTGGCCCACTGTTATAAATAACACTGAAAGATATTGACAACAATGTCAATACCCCCAAAATAACTCTTCCCAAAAAGGAGCATGACTGCATCGTCAAGCGACTACGCTGACCTCTTTGCCGGCCTGTTTGTTCAGAGCCCACTTGGTGCCTCTCCTGTCCCCAGGGTCTCCACAGGGTGCTCCCGGATGACTTCCACAGGGCCCTGAGCACTGCTGCACACAGGAACAAATGCAGAACTCCACGAGGAGTTCTCCTTGGGGCCGTCTCAGCTCAGGCTACACTGTTGTGCAGGTGCAGGGGCTAGGACTGAATCCTGGAGGTGACAGTAGGTGTCTCTGACAGGCGTTACCTTAGGGGAAGGCCAGCTTCTCCACCTCTGGACTGCACTCAGCTGTTACGTGCTATGAGATAACGTTTAGGTGACATCTGTCATTCTTTCTTTAGTGTCATTACGAGACAAGTATTTAAGATTTTAAAAAGTGACATGTACCATTTGTATGTATTCACCAGATACACTTCTGTAAATCCAGACACAGGGTGCTGCGATCAGATCGGAGCAGCTGACACTCCCACGCCGCGGGTAGTGCCTGCTTCCGTCTTCTCTAGTTATTTTCCAACGTGCGATTAAGTTCTTGCAGATCATATTGGCCCTGCTGTGCTGTATGACCCTAGACTACCCCTCCCTCGATTAGGTATTGTCATGCTGTGCTGTGTGTCTGCTTGTCCCCCCCAAGCCTCGTGCGGTCATGGGGCACACTTCTAGAGTTTATGATGAACTCATGATCAGTGGGGTTACGGGCGTGAGTGCCACCCCGGCCTGGGCGGGCAGCCCGGATGCGCCTTCAGGGACACAGACTCGCTCGGTTGCTGCCGTGGCCACTGCTCCTGCTGCTCACTCGTGCTTTTTGCTGTTGCCATGTACAGCTGTCCTCTGCCCTGGGCCACTCCGCCGTGGAGCCAGTTAAGTGTGGACTGAAACTTCCACTGGCTGTGAGCTAAGTAAACCCTTTCTTCCTTCATTCTTTGTGTGGGTACTTCGTCCCAGCAAGCAGAGAAGAGTAACTGAGACAGCGCTGA
>NW_004526529.1:2357-3218 GCF_000260255.1 Octodon degus
GATACAAAAAGTTTATAAATTTAAAAATTATGTTAGTTTGTACAGAACAAATTTATCTGGGCTACATTCAGAAATAACTTTTACTTTCTCATTGCTGACACCAAATTCCCACACCCACAAGTTAAGGCAGGAAAGGTGTATTCGGTGGGCGGCTTATGGAGGTTCCAGTCTACCCCTGTTCCACTCCCAGGCAGGACGATGGCAGACAGGCGGCATGACGAAGAAAGAGCTCATGGCGGGAAGAGGGCCCCAAAGCAAGCAAGGGGCCACTGCACCCCTTTCTTTCCTCATATCTCATCCAGGCCTTTGGGGTGGTGGGTAGCACTTACACCCTTAGTCCCAGCGCCCTTGAGCCTAGCACTGCACCATGAATTGATCTGAGCATCACCTACTGTCAATCCAGCCCCCTCTAAGAGAGCCCCACCCATGACTGCATGAGGCTGTGGGGGACAGCTAGACACAAGCTGTAGCGTTTGCTCTTAGGTTCTATCTAATCAGAACCTTTTGGTTCCTGTCTTTTGGGCTGGCCCCTCTCAGAGTAGGGGCTACACACCCCATCGTCAAAGTTACACAAAAAGAAGCACCTGGAGAATGCCACAGGGCCCTGAGTCACCCAATATAGGGGTGAGTTTAGGGGAGCGCCCCACACTTCAGCTCTCCCAACGTGAGGATAATGTATGGAAGGACTTTTAGGGCACATAGACGAGGGGACGTGGATAATGTGCCTCAGACTCATATAGAATAGCTTATTATTTGGTGGAACTGAAAAATTCTCACAGCCTTCATTTCCACATCTAGTAGTGTAGGAATAAAATGGCCCACTCAAGAGTATAGAGGAGGACTGGCCAGATAGCTCTGTGG
>NW_004526529.1:3633-5304 GCF_000260255.1 Octodon degus
AAGTGTCCACTGTGTTATTTCTATTGATTGTCTCCCTCTCCACTTTTGTTATTTTCTTCCTGCTGAGGGTTGCTCCCAGGGCTTCGTGCTGGCTAAATAGGTGCTCTGCAGCTGAGCTGCACTCCCAACCCATCTCCAGGTTGAGGCGCAGAACCTTATACTAAAATGCTTTGTCTTTGGTAGGTGTGCAGTACATATCTGCTGAGTAAGGAAGCGGACTGTGCAGCACTGTGGTGCAGCAGCTTCACCCACCAAGTGTTACGTATCTATGCTACGAAACCAAAAGCACCAGCATCAGTCACAAATGGCCTTTTCTTTACGATGATAATCTTTGCAAGTTCTACCTTAAGGCCAACGCTGCTATCGTCATATCTATTTACCGTTAAGGGAGAAAAAAACCTTTTTAAAATTATTACCTTGTAAAATTCTCGTCTGCTAGATCGCAATTAAAATGCTAATAATACAGCACGCTTTTTCTCAAAATGAATGACTATACTTTATAGAGGCTCTTGTTACTCCCTCATTCACTTTAATCTCATGGAGGTAAGAGCATCATGTGCTTGTGATGGCAAAATCAATATACTTGTGTGCAGTTCTGACAGCATCTCTCCGTGGTTGTATGTTGTCCATTATCTGTAGCAATGAGCATACGAAGCAGAGCATAGCGAAATGGCTCTGATTTTTCTCCAATTAATCTCTTGCTCTTTCATTTCCATTCATTTCCTTACCTCCTCCTCCTCCTTCAGTGTTTAGCTAGTGTTCTTCTAAATTAACACTACTCCAAAGAGAAATTAAGGTTCTCTCAGATCAGCTCTCGCTGTGAACCATCCAGAAGGCTGACATTCCGTGAAATTCCTCCTCGTCCTCCAGAACCCTCCTCCGTGTGCGTCTTGGGTACTTTTCTTATTGCTGAGACAAAACACTCCACACTCAGAGTTGAAGAAGGAAAGGCTTACACGACTCGCAGTCTGCACGGGGCTTCAGTTCAAGTTGGTTAGCTCCGAGGCAGGGCGGCGGGGCGCCGGAGCATCACAAGGAGAAACAGTTCATGGTGGGCAGAAGGCAGCAAGGGAAGGGGGACCCTTTTCTGTCCCTTCTGTGTTACCCAGCGACCCATTTGTAGGGTGGACAGCACTCATACTCAGCAGGGGGCACCCTTATTCCCACCCAGAGCTGTGCCCAGCCAGTCAGTGCGCTAATGTAGTAACCACACAGTTGATCCCAGCACCACATACCTAGACCCAGCCTCCTCCGTGCAGGAGGCTTCACAGGGACATTGAGACACCATTCGCGACAATGCAGCACGAGAAACACTGCTACATGGAGCAAAGGAAGAAGCGTTTCTTAGACTGGTTCCACCGCAAGCACACGGCAGTGAGATCACCCGTCAGATTATCAATATTTTACAAATAGATAAATTAAGATGGTCATTATAATAATAATCAAACTGTATTGCTAAACTGAGAAAAATAGTTAAAAAGTAAAATTTGTATGTCTACCCAACTACCACAACCCTTGTCAACACACTGGCTACAACTTAATGCTGTAGTTAAATTTTCAAATTTGTTTGTTGTGAAGTGTATGACTCTTTCATTAAAGTCTCCCTGCTGAGGATCATTTGTTTCAGCCACTGATGTGCGTTAACCCAATGACTGATTGGCTCTGTGCCTC
>NW_004526529.1:5774-6310 GCF_000260255.1 Octodon degus
GACCTTGAATAATCCTAGTTATCCTTTATTTTTCTCTGAGCTTCTACCTGAGTCCTGTGACTTTCAGCTCTGTTACAGCTTATCCCTAATGTCTCCTCAGAGCCTTATGACCTGCATACTGAGTGGGGAATTTCAAAGGTGGACTGGGGCGTGTGAATGTGAATTAAAATTGTCACGTTAGGGCCGGCCAGATAGCTCAGTGGACTAAAGCGCCTGCTTAGGCAGACGCAGGGGCCAGGGTTGGATGCCCCACATGCTGAGCTGGCCCAGCCCTGGGAGCGTGCTGAGATGGCGAATGAGACTGGGGGTGGTGGCGCGCGCCTGTAATCCCAGCACTTGGGAGGCTGAACACAGGAGGATCACTATGAGTCTGATCTGTGTACTGAGACCCTGTAGACCCTGTCCTAAACACAAACGAACAAACAAATAAAAATAATAAAAGACTGTCATGTTCCAGCTGGGGGTGTGGACCGTGGCAGCCCCACCCTGGGTGTGGGCAGCACTGATCAAAGGGGGCAAGGCGGGCATTGTTCATG
>NW_004526530.1:0-1596 GCF_000260255.1 Octodon degus
TTTCTTTAAAATAAAAATAACTGGGGGCCTGCTCCGTAGCTCAGTTCTTTAAGTGGCTGCTTCAACAAAGCAGTCAGGCTCCGGTTGCTTTGGTTCGATCCCCACAACACAAGACAGCCAGTCATGCCTTGAAGGCATTCCAAAAAAATAAAAAAATAAAAATAACTGATGTCAAAAAAATAAATAAATAAATTACACAGTTTAAGGCATTTTGTTAGAACACTTTGAACCAAGACACTTGCCATACAAAAATCCAGTAGACATTTCAAAATTGATATGACAAATAATTATTCATAAAGGGTCCATTGTATCCCATTTCCACCTGCAACAGAGGGTCCAAGATGGCCTCTAAAACTTTGATCATCATTTGAATTTTAAGGCCAGAAGAAGGAAATAATTAATGGGCAACATGGCCTACCTCTCATGAATATGTTTCTTCATAGTAGCCTTCCTAGAAGTCCCATGTGATACTCTAAGTCATATACACAAGCCACACTGCAGTCACATAGCCATACCTACCTGTAGAAAACTGAATAATGAGATGTCTTAGTTACTTTTCTCATTGGAGAAAAAAATAACCAGTACTCAAAGTTAAAGGAAAAAGGTTTATTTCAACTCACCATTTTTAGAGATTTGAGCCTATAATCAGCTGATCCAAGGCAGAGAGGTATAGGGGTAGACAGAGGGCAGCAAAGCAGAAAGAAGCAAGCAGCAAAGTAGTAAAGAAGCAAGGGGCAACAGCAACCCTCTTTCTGTCCCTTATATTTTATCCAGGCTATATGTCCTTAGAGCAAATAACACTCATACCCAGGATGGGCCTTCCCATTATCCACATCCAGGACTATGCCAAACCTATCAGTGGACTAATTTAGAAATCATACACTTTCGATCCCACAGGCATCTTTGAAAAGCGCCCCCCATGACTACATGAGGCTTTGGGGGACATCTAGACCCAAGCCATTACATGAGGTGTTGCTTTTGTGTTTCTTTGAGATAATGTGCCCAAGGGAGAAAGGGGAGAAAAAACAAAGGATTCTGTCATTAAGGAAAAAGCATATAATGGAAGGTAGCAGTACTTGCCATAGTAAATGAGTGATTAATCAAGGTGGAGAAAATAAGAACAAATAAGAAATACAACTGAAGAAGAAGAGCTCAATTAGAAACAAAGATTAAAGAATCCTCAGTAGAGATAGCAGATGCAATTATAGGAATGATTAAGGTGGCACAAAGAAAAAGGTCAGAAACTGGAAAGGCCACGACTTAAGAGAAATAAAGAGGAAACATTAATGAAGGAAGCCAAACCATGAGGAATATTCAGGAAAGAAAGAAAATCAGTGTTAAAATCCAAGAAAACAGAAAATCTCAGTTCTGTTCTGCTAACCAGGAAGCTATGTGCTTGAAAGATGCCTGATCGCCTGCACAGGCCCCGGTCTATAAAGTTGGACAATTCTAAACCTATCAGGTAAAGCCCATTTCCCTTGCTATTGATTAGCTTAGTTAAGTCTCAGGATCATAAGACATACATATACTGGGACACAGTTGAAAGGATATGCAACACAGTATTTTTTAAAATGCTTGATTCTTCTTCATTAATCA
>NW_004526530.1:1976-4083 GCF_000260255.1 Octodon degus
GAAATAACATACTTTTATAATAAGAAATGTATCATCTCAAATTGATATTTGTTTAGGTGGGATATTTTAATGAACTAAATAGGAACATAACTTTCTAAGAATTTTGTTAAACTAGAGTGCCTGCAGGAGTGTGGGAATGGGGACTCTTACAACATTGTTAATGGGAAGTAAATCGGAACAACACCATGAGATAGATAGATAGATAGATAGATAGATAGATAGATAGATAGATCTCCAAGGAAACCCTTCTAACATTAGTATCATACTGAAAAACAGACTTAACTTTTACACAAATACAGCAAATAAAATCTAATAAAGTGGAAATATGACTCTGAGAAAAGCCTTCTTGCTTCCTGGTATTGATTATATCTTTAGATGGAAGTAAATTAGGATGGACTGATGAAGATGTTACAACCCAGAATAAATATAAACAGATTTGTTTTGGTTGGTCCATTTGAACTTTGCCATTCATCATTAAACTCCACCAGAAGTCAGTGTATGAGGTTTACTTTCTGTTTCAGACTAAACACAAATTAGAACAATAATAATTGAGTTAAGAGTTGCTGAATTCAAGCACCCAAAGTCATCTGATCTTTGACCAAGGGGCCAAAAACGTATGCTGAATAAAGGGCAGTCTCTTTAATAAATGGTGCTGGAAAAACCAAACACACATATGTAGAAAATTAAAACCAGAGGGCCGGTGAGATAGCTCAGTGGACTAAGACACCTACTTAGGCAAGCGCACCAACTGTGGTTCGATTCCCGGCACCACATGCTATGCCACCCCACCCCATGGGGAGGCTGAGCAGGCCAGAAACCAGGTATAGTGGCACATGCCTGTAATCCCAGCGCTGGGGAGCCTGAAAGCAGGAGTATCACCAGGAGTTCAAGCCGCATAGTGAGACCCTGTAACAAGCAAATATATAAAAGAAAGAAAATTAAAGCCAGACTCCTATCTCTCACCCTGTACTAAAATCAAAGTTTGCATTTGGTGTGCTTTTGCACAATTAATGTTGTTGCTGTATACATGCTGATAATTTGTCAAACCTTGACTAGGGCTAGGACTCACATGCTGATAGAGAGGGCTCTGCATGCCCACTGCAGCACACATGCCATAAGTTCACCACCACTGGTTTAAACAGTCAAAAGCCAACTCATAGAACAGGAGGGAACACCTCCTGTCAATGGGGACACCTCCTGTCAATGGAAGGAGAACTTCTGGCCATTTGTGTATGAACCCAGAACCTCATGCACATTAAGCACATATTCTACCACTGAGCTACACCACCAGCATGGTTAGTTTCCTTATTTTGTTCTGTGATACTGGGGATTGAACCCACAGCCTTTACATTGAGCTACAACACCAGCCCCATTTTAATTTTTTTTTTTTTTTTTTTTTTTTTTTTTTTCCTCTTAGAGACAGAATCTCCCTAAGTCTTCAGTGGCCCAAGATGCGCTCAAATTTGGAATTCTGTTGTCTTGGCCTCCCAAAATACTGAGATTATGGGCTTGCATCACCATGCCTGACTAGAATGGCCTTTTTTCAAAACTCCTATAGTACTTAAAAGGGTAAGTTTCGAGTAATTTTTTTAATAGGTGGCTTGATAAAATACTATATTCTACATATGAGTCATTATGAGGAAAACATTATCTATTTTGCCCAGTACAAATATGTTCTTTAATTAAACACGCTAGGTTTAACTAATGGATCAGCTTATCAAGAGGATTACAGGCAGTTTTTGGACTTTGGACTCAGTAGCAACAAAAGGTCACACAAACATAGGAATTCTAGCCACTTCTTAAAGGTAAGCTCAGAGTCTGCCCTACCCACTCCAGCTGGCAGAGAATCCTAATTTTTGTTCATCACATATTTGGGAATCACGAGTTGCAACAGCAGGTTCATGTGACAGACACACAGAAACAAAGAGACTGACGCCACCTATATCATTAGCTCTGTGAGGCCAAGAGCAATCTTAATTCTTCCCATAGTACCCAGAAGATATCCAACAATGGTTCACTGTTTAACTTGTATGCAGTGTAAAAAGGAAGAGTGTTACTATTCATCCTTCTTGCTCCTTTCATATCTTTAAATCTCTAAGACAAAGAA
>NW_004526530.1:4598-6122 GCF_000260255.1 Octodon degus
TACAAGGCTACCCTTGAAAGCTACATATTTTACTCACAGAAAACACCTTTTCCACACTGCCTTGCAAGAGATGGCTCTTGCCAGCATGGTGGTGCACACTTGTAATCCATCACTCCTGGAAGCTCAAGGCTGAGGAGGATCACCACAGGTTCAAGGCCAGCTACACAGTGAGTTCTAAGTAAACTATACAGCAAGAAAAAAGGCTCTCAAAGTCACATTTTAACATCATGCTTTTTGCCTAACCATACTAACAATTCTCATAGCTATGGAGAAGGCAGAAAGTCAAATAGTGCTTAAAAAACTAGCAGTCACTATTTTTTGAGTAGATAGCTATATAGCTCTTAAAAATTGCGAATCAGAAAATATGTTATACACTGAACTATGATCTGAATATAAATAGAATAACGTGTATGTGTATAAACATATACTATACATTCCGTGAGCAGGTGTGTCTATATACTTACTGCATACTATTTATTACTCATGTGCCAGATGTGATAAGTGAACAGGTAGACATTGTAACAGCCCTGAAGAGTTCATCCACTCATGGTGTGCAAGAAATTATATCAAAGATTAAGTATTAAGAATAATAAAGATGTAAGACTCAGTGTTCACTTCTAAATACATTACTATAACTAAAACATTGAAATTAAAACCCCATCAAATACCACATAGCAAACTCAGATATGCAAGGATAGCCCAAGAGCTGGAATTAACAATAAAGAGAGATTACAGAGAAGCACAGTTTCCCCGAGCTGCTGACAAGAAAGACAGAAAATTCTCTAGTGGTTTTAGGTCTAAGAATGTTGGCCTAAAAGAGAAAGGCATAGAAAACAAGACAGCTGTTTTCAAATATTTGAGGCATTGCTAAAGAGACACTAGACTTTTCTAATTTAGAGAAAACATTTGATATAGTTATATAGAAGATATCAGACTTAATCTGCTTTAAAAGGTCCAAGGCTTATAGGAAGAAGTTAAAGCAAACAGGCTTAACTAATCATAAAAAAAAAAAAAAAAAGACATCTAACAATTCAAAAGCTCACAGCCAAAGTGGATTTCATACATTGGTACTGAGTCACTGAAAAATCTTTCTAATGCTAAATGTCTGCTAGCAAAGTTGCAGAGATTACAGAACTAGATGGCATATACTGCATTAGGCAATATTTAAGGCCCTTTCTTCCACCCCTGAGATACACTCATCCATTCTATAGGGGAAATCTCTACATTTTAGTAAATAATTTCCAAATCATCTATTAAAGATCTCAGGATCCAAATTCTACATCTTTGATTATCTATCTGCCTAGACTAATACTGAAGCCAAATAATCTCACTAACCACATCTCACCTCTGTAATCAAGGATGAGGGAAGATTTTATAAACATCTTAATTGAGAGGGTAGACAGGGGGACTCCCCAGAAAAAGCCTTTCAGTGTACACAAAGTGTAGGTTGCATATGATCAATCAAAGAAAACCAACTGTTCCTGATGGCAATCCTGCTTCCTATACAACAGAGAGTGACTAATG
>NW_004526531.1:0-588 GCF_000260255.1 Octodon degus
ATTGCGCTCTGAGTTCCTCTATAACTTTCTGCTGTTGCTTGTTTACTATCAACAGTCTTAATTCATGCATTTGAGCCAAGCTAGTGTCCTGTGCACTTGTTCTGGGTGGGCATTGGGTTCCCTCTGTATGGTTCTGCATTTGATTCTTACTGCAGATGTTATTAATTCAGGGATTTCTTTTTTTATTTCTAGTCTGAGTTCCTCTATATATTTCTGCAGGTGTTTCTTTATTTCAGAATCCGTTGATTCATTTCTTTCAGGTGTGTGATTCCCAATTTGTTCTGTGTTAGTGTCCTTTGCACTTGTTATGGATGGGCTTGGGTTCTGAGTTTGCATTTTGTTTTTTCTTGTCATTTTGTGTAGCACTATCTTCTGACCTTTGTTGTTGATCCTTGTTGTAGTTATAACCTTAGCACATACTGAAGTTCAGGTTCAGATCTACAAAGTTTGGATTTATCCAGCTGTACCTGGCTTGGGTCTTGCTGCTGTGCTTAGCTCCTTCCTGCTGCTGCCCTTGAGCGTGAGCCTATTGTGCCCCTCTGGCAAGATTTTCTGCTCCTGGCCTAGTTGGGTGGTTCTGTCCTCTAC
>NW_004526531.1:3498-8722 GCF_000260255.1 Octodon degus
GAGGGGACAAGGTGGAGTAGCGGGCAGAGGCAGCTCTGTCACACACTCACTGAGTCTGGGCTAGGACTGGTTCTTGGGGTTCCTGGAACGTGGCAGAAATTCCTAATCAGCGGGCCAGTTGGGGAGGCACTGCAGAGTGTTGGGGGTGGTCCCAAGGGGGTGGTAGATTGTCTCTCCTACGCTGTTTCTGGGCTGGGACCAGTAGTAGGTCCTGCTGGAGCAAGGTAGCAGGAAGCTCTCCCACACACTCACCGGTCCTGGGCTAGGACTGGGTCTGGGGATTCCTGGAATGTGGGAGAAATTTCTACTGGATGGGTGGGGTGGGGAAGGTGCTGTGGAGTTGTGGGGGGTGTCCCAAGGGGTTGGAAGAGGATCTCACCCATGCTGCGCCTGGGCTGGGACCAGATTAGGTCCCGCAGGTGCCGGGTAGCAGGAAGCTCTCCCACACACTCACTGGACCTGGGCTAGGACTGGGTCTGGGGGTTCCTGGAATGTGGCAGAAATTCCTGTTTGGTGGGCGGGGTGGACGAGGTGCTTCAGAGTGGTTGGGGCTGTGCCAAAGGGGTGGAAGTGAGTCTCACCCACGCTGCGCCTGTGCTGGGATCAGTAGTAGGTCCCGCTGGTGCAGAGTAGCTGGAAGCTCTCCCACACACTCCAACAATTGCTTTCTTTTCATAGTCTCTATTGTATCTTTCAGATTTTATTTACTGTTTCAGGTTCTCACACTGGCAAGATAGTGTGATATTTGCACATGAGGTTGATTTATTTCACTTACCAATACAGTCTCTAGTTGCACCCCTTTACCTATAAAAGCCTCAAATTTATCTTTTTTATAGCTGAGTAGTACTCCACTGTGTAAAAATACCACATCTTCTTTATCCATTTCTCAGTTGAAGGGCATTTGGGATGTTTCCAAGATTTAGCTATGACGAATTGTACCGCTATAGACATGGGTGTACATGTATCACTGTGATATAATGATTCCAGTTCTTTTGGAAAAATACCAAGGAGGAGAAGAGCTGGCTTTAATGGTGCCTCCAATACTAGCTTTTTGAGGAATCTCCACACTGATTTCCATAATGATTGTATCAACCTACACTCCCACCAGCAGTGGAAAAGGGTTTATTTTTCCCCACAGCCTCTCCAGCATTTGTTATTGCTTGACTTCTTGATGATAGCTAGTCTTCTGGAGTAAGTTACTTCTCTTTTCTGGGACAAAATACCTAATGCCTAAAGTTAAAGGAGGAAAGATTTATTGTAGCTCAGAGCTTGCACAGGTTCCAGTCTGTACTTGTCTATAGGGGCATCCTGGAAAAGACATAATCTACTGTAGGGCAGAATAGCAGCAGCAAGCAGCAGAAGCAGCAGCCGAGCCCCCCTTTCTATACCATCCAGGTAGGTTACACCTGGGGTGGGCTTTCCTATCATCCATATCCAGAACTACCCTAAACTAATCCGTGAATTAATTTAGCTATCACATCCTTAATCCTAGCACCACACAACCTAGATCCATCTACTTCAAAAAGCTCCATTTATGACCACATGAGCCTTAAGACTGAAACCTCTTCAAATTGTGACTTAAAATAAACCTCTTCTCATTTAACTTGTAGGTGTTGTATATGTTACTGTAGCGATGAGAAGGTAACTAAGACATTTCCAAGGGATTCAGCAGTATAGAAGTTACATATGTACTTATATACTTCCGCCAAAATAGATGCTTATCACGAAATTGACTTGGCTTGTGTTTGGTACATTTATCTTTATATGTTCTTTGGTTTAACACGTATTCCAATGAAAGCCCTAATGACTAATTATATTTTCTGGGAATTGTGCTTAACTTTGCGTCTTTCAGTCTAATCTCATTTTATTTATTAATTGGTTGCACTATTAGCTAATTTAAAAATATCAAGAAAAATCCTAGAGGCAAGTAGACATCATTAAATAGCAGCATTAATCTCTTCTGACTGCTTGCTCCCTCCCCCCATGAGCAGAGAATTTCTGTAGCCAGAAACAAGAGTCCTCTTAAAGAGAAATAATTAAGATTGTAATTTATGTTTTAAATAGGGTTGCCTTCTCTTCTACTTTGGAGGATCATTGTAAAATTTGATGGTCGGGAAATCAGAAAGGGTCAAAGTTCCAGCACTTATTTAAAGTTCCTTGCTGTGATATTCCGACTTGCGCAACGTTATGGCTCGCTTCTAGATGTTCCACCAAAGCCCCACACACTCATAGATGGGCTTTTCAGAGGCAGCTGGATCCTGGGTGCGTGAATGTGGAGTACGTATGTGTGGTAACCAAATCAGTCCACTGATTTGTTTAGGATACTTCTGTGTGTGAACAGTGGGAAGGTCCAACCAGGGTGGGGTTCGCACCACACGATAGGCTAAGACTGGATGGAATAAAAGGAAAAGTAGTTTACAGTTAGTATGCTTATGACTGGTTTGAAGACAGCTTCACTGAAAGTTTTATTTTTATTTTTGTTCTATTTATTTAATTAAGATGAAATGATAAAATATGAGAAAGAGGAATTTATACATTTTTGCACAACATGCAATGACACTTTGGAGAATAATAGGGCAGAATGCAGGGTCAGGAAGACATGTGAGAATTCCAACCACATCAAAGGAAATGCATATGTGATTTAGCATTGAGATTATTACAACAAAGAAAGGGCTCCAATTCTCCACATGGTATAGGTTTGGCATTGAGGAAGTCTGGGTTATAAATCTGTAAATATCAAAAGTATACTTCTATGAACAGCTATCAAATATGTACTTCTTTTTTAAAAAATTTATTTATTTATTTGTGTGTGTGTGTGTGTGTGTGTGTGTGTGTGTGTGTGTCTGTGTCCAGCTCAGCCCACCAAGGGGCAGGGCTGGCTGGCATGTGGTGCTGGGTGGTTGAACCGCGGTCCCTGGGCTTTGCTAAGCTTCTTCCAAGTAGGTGCTTTAGACCACTGAGCCATCTCACCAGCCCCAAATGTGTACTTCTTTTTTAAATTCTTTTTTCAATGTATTTGGTACAGCACCTCACTATGCAGCTTGGACTTGTGATCCTCCTGTTTTCAGCTTCCCCAGCACCAGTATTACAGGTGTGTGCTACCATGCCAGTTCTTGGTGTCCAGCTCAGTGCCTCTGGATGTGGGGCAGGTGTGGCATGTAGTGCTGGGGATCGAACCTCAGTCCCTTTGCTTGCCTAAGCAGGTGTTTAGTCTGCTGAGCTATCTAGCTGGCCCTAAATGTATACTTCTTTAATATAATACTGGAGAAAAGCTAGTATTTTGTTGGTTGTTTTGTTTTGCTCTTTTCAGTGCTGGGGAGAGAACACAGGGCCTTGCACATGCTAGTAAGGGCTTTACCACTGAGCTACATCCCTCACCCTAATAGCTAGTTTTAGAATTGAAACAGAAGTTCACATGGTCTTATTTAATTATCAAGAAAGTAAAACAAAAACAATTAAAAATGAAACAAAACAATTATAAAACTAAAAGCTCTGTAGTTTGTCCATGTTCTATAAATCTGAAAACGTCAGTGTCCTAAAGACTTTTGTGATTCCTGTATTAATGTCTCTTTGTTGCTAGTTTTCTTCTCTCATTTTGCTTTTGTATTCTCCTTTCTCACTGCTACCACTGCTTTATTTTTAGAGTGGAGCATTCAGTTGCATTATCATGCCCACCTGATGTCTTGGATTGATTCAAAACATTTATCTTTCATGGTAATTTTGACTTTGGGAAGAGCCAGATGTTGCACAGTGCCAGAGCTAGTGCAGAAGGTAGATGAGGACATTGCATCATGTTTTTATGAGTCTGCCTTATATTTAGACAGCACTTGGCAGCAGTATTCACCTTACTTTTTTCTTTTAACCAATCTTGTAAAAACATTCATAAAAGGTTTCCAGAACTGATTCAGGAAGTGGCAAGAATGATAAATGTGTTCGAAGTGAGAGGGATTAATGGCGGTGTGTCTTTCAGTGTACTAAAATTTTTTAAAATTTAAACACATTACTTTAGGCTTTGATCAGCTGTTGTATGCTCCTCCAGGGTACTACATTTCAGGATATGTGTGGGTGGGTGAGTTTATCATTGTCTCTCTGGGGATTCAGCTGGAGAAAAAAATCCAGTAACCACTTTCAAAAGTGTCCTGCAGCACTGGTGGCAGCTGAAACATAAACCCAACTAACACTTCATTGTATTCACAACCCCTTAGGCAGCCCTCCTATTGGCCTTTTAGATCTTACATCATTCAAGTTATAGAAAATAACTTCATGTGCTGTTTTGATAGAGTGTGAATACATTTCATTATTAACAGAGATTCAAGGCAAAACTCGCTGGGCAATTCTCTCCTTCCCTATGGAAATAAAATTGGGGATCAGCACTTAACTGTGAGCAGCAGAAATGAATGGTGTTGGTTTAGAATGCAGGAATCCACTTGGAGCTCTCTTGCAGCTGGGCACCAGGAGGTGAATGAGGGTATGGAGATTAGAAGCTCTCGGATAGAATGGGGAGGCAGAAGAAGGTGAGATTGTCTTCCTCATAAGCACAGGCTAGCTGCAGTTTGGCATGGGCTGGCACTGGCTTTTCTCTTTCTAGTCTCTGACTTTACATTAGTAGTGATGGGAGGAGTAGCTTCAAAATTCTGCTAACTGGTGACTTTGACCTAGAAGTGGCTGATCAACTTTAGGTTAATCATACTGCAGCAGCAAATAGAAACACTGAAACAACACTCACAATTTGGAAGCAGATTTATTTAAAATTGGATAAACTTTGACTGGGACTCAATTGTTCCTCAAAACATCAGGCCCCAAAAGCTCAGGAAGGGAAGTTTTTAGGAGGTCTGCAAAGGGAAGTACAAAGACAGAGTACTTGGCTGTTTTTGATGGGTTCTTGCAATGTGCATCACAGTGACCAGCTGTTTCTAAGAGACAGAAGCTATTGGATATGGAACAGAGAGATTTTATTCAGTACAAACTTCTGTAACTATGGAGGAACTCTGTGTGACCTGACCTCAACTCTGTTGCTTCTTTGTTTTATTAGCATGTATTAAAAAGCCAGAATTTTTTTCCAGGTAAGCAACAGTTAGTGATAACTGGTGGACTAGTCACATAACCAGACGACCTCTTAATTTCCTCTCTTAAAAGTATCACTTAAAGATACTTTAAAGTTTCTTAAAGCGACTTTCCCTTTGCATCTGTTAACATGTAAGTCTCAAAAGAGCTCCAGGGAGTC
>NW_004526532.1:0-6228 GCF_000260255.1 Octodon degus
GGGGCGGAGGCCGGCGCGGCCAAGGCTGCGGCGAACCCCTTGGCGGAGTTAGATGCGGATGAGGAGGTCGCGGCGGCGGTGGCGGCCGCGGCCGCGGCGGCTGCGGCAGCCGGGGAGGTGGATGCGGAGGTGGGCGGGGGCCCGCAGGGGAGCCCAGACTTTCCCATGGCCTCGCTGTACGTGGGCGACCTGCACCCTGAGGTGACGGAGGCGATGCTGTACGAGAAGTTCAGCCCCGCGGGGCCCATCCTCTCCATCCGCATCTGCAGGGACAAGATCACCCACCGCTCCCTGGGCTACGCTTATGTCAACTACCAGCAACCGGTGGACGCCAAGAGGGCCCTGGACACCCTGAACTTTGACGTTATAAAAGGCCGGCCGGTGCGCATCATGTGGTCCCAGAGGGACCCCTCGCTGCGCAGGAGCGGGGTGGGCAACGTCTTCATCAAGAACCTGGGCAAGACTATCGACAACAAGGCTCTGTACAACATCTTCTCGGCGTTCGGCAACATCCTGTCCTGCAAAGTGGCCTGCGACGAGAAGGGGCCCAAGGGCTACGGGTTCGTGCATTTCCAGAAGCAGGAGTCCGCTGAGCGGGCCATAGATGTGATGAATGGCATGTTCCTGAACTACCGCAAGATTTTCGTGGGAAGATTCAAGTCCCATAAAGAAAGAGAGGCCGAAAGGGGAGCCTGGGCCAGGCAGTCCACCAGTGCTGACTGCAAGGAGTTTGAGGAAGACACCGATGAGGAGGCCACCTTGCGATGAGCACATCCCTGGAGCAAGCCAGCAGAGCCAAATCTTGGCTCCTATCCGGTTTACAACTCCCCCCCACCCCAACCCAACCCACCAGCAGTGTATTGTATTGGGAGTGCAGGTCTCTCTCGTTTCCTCTCCCTCTCCCTCCCTCTCGCTCTCTCTCTGTCTCTCTTCCTCTCTCTTGCTCTCCCTCTCTCTCCCTCTCCCTCTCCCTCTCTCTCTTCCCCTCCTCCTCCCCCTCCCCCTCCCCCTCCCTCTCCCTCTCCCTCTCCCTCTCTCTCTTCTGCTTGCCCCTCCCCTCCTCCCCATGCCTCTCTGCCCCTACAGCTCCTGCTGTACCTCCTGCCCTCTCCCACCCTTCCCCCTCCCCTCTCCTCCCCTCCCTCCCCCCTCCTCTCCTTTCCCCTCTTCTTCTCCTCCCCCTCCTTCCTACCTTGTGTCTCCCCCTCTATCCCTCCCTCCCTTCCCCTTTCTCCCCATTCACTTTTCTTCTTCCTCTTCCTCCTCCTCCTCTCCTCTCCTCTCTCCCTTCCTCTTCTCTCCACCCCCATAAGGGTGTTGTGAATAATCCTACTAATCTGTGCCATTTGATGAGCTAAAGCTTGCCTCTTCTCCCTGTGGTTTGGTTCTTAAAAAAATATTTTCTTTCTTCTCTTTGTTTACTGCACAGGTGATTCAATCTCATGGTAGAAATAGCAGAAAGGAGAAGGAAATCAGATGAGAGGAAAACCAAGAGAGTTATTGCTCCTCATGATCTCACAATCCAGAAAGAACCGCTTTACCTTTTTGGTGGGCTGTTTTTCCAGGCTCTCTTCTCTCCCTCACTCACCTCCACCCCACCTTCCTTTTATCATACTGGTGTAGAATGATTCATGTGTGTGGTGTTTCTTGACCTGCTTTTTTCAGCAACTAAAACCAAACGAAAATCAACCCACTGATCTCCTTTCTGTGATATTCAACAGGCTTATCAAAAACATCATCTTCAGTGCCTGCAGAATGCTCCTGTGTATCTATCTGTGGACCTTATCGTTTCTGTAATCATTCCCGTATTGTTGGACATTCAGGTGGTGCCTGGTTCTTTCCCTGTGGTTAAAAACAACACTGTGTGCTCTGATGAGTGAATCCTTCCCTATCCAGCCAAATCTCTGCTAGCATCCTGGATGGTCTCCTCAACTGCGGACTTGCAGAATCCACAGACGGACGTTTCAGAGACTTTTCCTGTGTGTTGCCCAAAGGTCCCCTTCATAAGCATTGTTCCCATTTGCACTCATGCCACCCAGCACAGCTAGTGAAAAGTGTATGGCCACTTCCCCTCCATTGCCTCCTGGCTGCTGTAATTGGAGTGTGTTTGTGTGCGCTTGTGTGTGTGCGTGTGTATGTGTGTGTGTGACTTGGCCAGCTTAATTGGTTGCAAAATGGTAATTCACTCTCATTGGTTGTTTCACTGAAACTGAACACTGTTAATCACTCCTTTCTCCAGTGCCCACTTCCTGTCCTTTGCCTCACTGTCGAAAACATAAGTCACTGTTATCGCAGGAAGACAACAAGGGCAACAAAGTTCAAAGGGCACACAAATTAACAGAAGAAAATGAACATTGTCAGTTCTCAATTTTAATGAACATGACCAACTTCCCAGAATATGTTCATCGTCATCCGCTCAGTATCTTTCATGTGATATATATGTGAATTTAATGTGTATATAATGTTGCAATATCTGCTTTTTCATACATAAAATATGTATATTATTGATATAGATATATAGATATTCTTGAAGTTTGTTTTATGTCATTAAATATTCTTTTAAAGTAGTTTCCATGGCTGTTTGGTTTAGCAAGGTGTGAATGGGCCACTCATCCTCATGTATATATACACTTAAATGTATATAATGTATATATAAATCTATACATTTATATCCATTTTTAGATGTAGAAAAGATGATATTTATTTTTACTGCATTTTTTGAACATCAAAGCAGAGATTTCAAGAATACGATTTTGTGCAAATCTTGCTTACGTTAAAGATTATTTTCTGATCATTGTTCAAGTACAGTGGAAATAGCAAAGTAGATGGGTGGATTAAATTTTTATTTTTATTTTTTGATTCCTCACTAAGCATCTATTTTTGATGATATTAATAGTTTTGTTTTAGAAAGACATACTGAGAAGAATTGAATGTGTAAACAATTTTCTCTACTTTGTATTGCAATAACTTTTGCAATTCTCTGTTCCTTTGTAGCTCAATAGATTTCTAAAAGGTGTATTTTAAAGATTCACATCATAATAATGTTTGAAGGATTCTGCTAAGCAAAGGAATCAAAAGTTTTCATCAATGAAGTGTAACGTTACATAAAAATAAAATTATAAAATCATAATTAATAATTTGGAAAGATAAGAAACACTTGATGTAGTGAAAATATACCACAATCAATTATTTGTTGGGTTTTTAAAAGTGAGAAATATATATATGTATATTATATAATACATAAGGATATGTTATATGTATATTTGAAAACCATTTTTTTGTCTAGTATAGTGATGGGTAGTTTTGGTTTTGCTCACCAGAATATTTTTTTCACCAGAATATTTAAAAAATCCATTATGATAATATATTATTTGTACAAATGTAAATGTTTAAAATAAATCTTTTAGAAATCTGTTTCCCTAAAAAACACAGCAGCTTGCAGAAGCAATTGTTAATACAAAGCTCAGAAAATTGTCTATACTTTCAAGTTCTCTTGCAGTGTTTGTGTCCTTCTAAAGGTAAAATGTTAATATCATCAAAAATAATTGCTTAGTAAGAAACCAAAAATGTATATAATATTAATTCTACAGGTGTAAGCACAGTCTCGATGCATTTTTAATGGTCTTGATATTACCCCTATAGAATTAATATTATGGGAGATATATTTGTAGGTGATTATTCCCTAATATCTAGGCATATTTAGTTGCCTGATACATCTTGCAATTTATTGACAAAGGCTTTTGTCCTTAAACCTTCTTTCCATCAACAGTATAATAGAGTTCATGTTTCCCTGGTTATGTTCTTTAGTTTTTTGAACTATGAAAAGTTGATTATGCTTGTTTTATTTTACAAGGACACTATTGAAGGGCATGAATATAACACACAAGAAAGAAACCATGGTTTTGTCAGTTTGCATACTAATAAATTTTACAACAAATACAGAAGCATACTAAATTTATTGCACATATTCATAATGTATTCTGTCAAATTTCATTTACAATTTATTGTAAATATACTTAATATATCTCTTGCTGTTCAATATTCTACCATAAATCACTACCATTTTACAGACAGATCAGATATTTCCCCCCATAATTTTATTGAGAAACAAATAGCAATGAGACAGTTTCAAACCAAATTGGCATGACAGTTTCAATAATTAACACATTGCATACTCTCTTCCTAGTGGTTATTTGTTTTACAAGATGCAGACATGATGTCCTATTTACAAACACTATTACAACAAATCCCTATATTTATTAAGAGAATGTAACTATGTATCCTAACAATTTTGAATACACAGATACAAAATGGACATTCATCTATATCCCCTTTTTCGTTTAATTCCATCATTTGAATATTATAGGTGTGTTAACTCGGCAAAGTATTCTAAAAGAGTCCAGTAGTCCATAATAGTATTGAGTCTTCCTCTTGACTGGCAGTGTCAGAAATTGTTGACCTGAGTCCCCTACAGCTCAACATAACACCATGGCTTTACTTCTTATACAACTGTATCTTAAAATGACATCGAAAGTGTAAATTTAGGCTATCAATCCTCTATGTCACTGAAGCCGTGAAGTACCCGAGAATGTCTTTCTCCTTTCCTCCCTACAGCAGTGCCACTTTCTTGGGGTCCAAGTTGTGATGCCACTGGAGAGGCTGCCCTCTCCTTCACCTTCAGAGTCAGAAGTGTTGACAGTGGAAGGCATTTCACACTACTATCAACAGGAACAGCAGTGTACAAGGGGCAGATCAGATTTTTTAAGCTTTTTATTTGACCTTTGACATTAGTTTGTAAATTTTCCTCACACTAGCCAAGTCTGTGCTAAATAAATTTCCAATTGCACACTTGAAGTGTTTCTTAATTTAAGTATCTTAAACCAAAATTTGAAATTAATTACACTTTAAAATTCTTTATACTGTCAAGTAGCCTGGATATAACAATTTATACTTCCATCAACACATTAGAGTGCTACAGCAAGCAGAAACACTAAAACGATACCCAGGATTTGGAGGCAGGTTTTTTTTTTTTTTTAATTTTGATGACTGCTGATTGGGACCCTTCCAAAAATATGAGGCCCTGATCTCTGGTGGTCTAGGCTTTTTAAAATTTATTTATTTATTTATTTATTTATTCGTGTGTGTGTGTGTGTGTGTGTGTGTGTGTGTGTGTACAGCTCAGCCCACCAGGGGACGGGGCTGGCTGGCATGTGGTGCTGGGGGTTGAACTGCGGTCCCTGTGCTTTGCTAAGCTTGTTCTAAGTAGGTGCTTTAGACCACTGAGCCATCTCACCAGCCCCTCTAGGGCTTTTATGGGATAAGCAAACAGGAAGTACAGAGCCAGAAGAGTTTGTCAATTGGAGATTGGTTCTTATACTATTGATCACAGTGATCAGAGATGCAGTTCAGTGACCAGGTGTTTCTAAAAAATGGAAATGGAACTGAAACTATTACGTGGGAAACTAAGAAACTGAAGTATACTGGCTGGGGGCATCATCTGCTACATTTCCCTTGTCTTTTAATTTCCCTGGCAAATCTTTGCTGGGCATATAATAAGTGATCTTCTGAGACAAAACCCAACTAGAAGCAGTTCTATAACAACAATCGGGCAAAGGAGGGAGGAGCTTGTATGCTTGTCAAATCTTTATCATGTGTAAGGGCCTTACTGGTTATTTTCTATTCTCTCAGGACAATCATCCATAGAACTAAGGTAAAGCAAGGACTGGAGTAATCGGCCTGAAAAGGCACAAAAATCAAAAGCACTACTGCATTGAGATATAGAGCAATCCTACAAAGTCTGTCTTCAGCTTCAGCCATGTATTGATAGGTCAGGTTCCAGAGTGACCAGAGCAGGGCTTTGAATGTGACATCTGTTCAGAGTCAGCTATCTGATCCAGGTCAATTCTCCAGTGGATCTAAAGATGAATTTCTGAAACTTTTAGAGGAAACTAGGTCATATGTTTGTGCATGAGTGCCTACAGGTATAACCGATCTTTTTTTTCATAATTTTATTGATAAACAAATAGCAATGAGACAGTTTCAAATCAAATCGCTAGGACAGTTTCAATAACTAAAACACTGCATATGTTCTTCTTAGTGGTTAATTGCTGTACAAGATGCGGACTTGATATCCTATTTACAAACACCACTAGAACAAATCCCTCTATTCATTAAGAGAATGTAACTATATATCTATCCTAACCACTTTGAATACACAGATACAAAATG
>NW_004526533.1:0-894 GCF_000260255.1 Octodon degus
ACAAGTCTGCATCTTGTACAGCAATTAACCACTAAGAAGAATATATGCAGTGTATTATTTGTTGAATCTGTACTTTCGATTTGATTTGAAACTGTGTCATTGCTATATGTTTATCAATAAAACTTTGAAAAGAAAAAAAAAAAACAGAAACAGTCAGTCTCCCAGAAGAGAAAGTAAGAGGAACTCTTGAAGACATAGGAGTAGGCAAAGAGTTGATGAACAAAAATCAAATCACACGGGTAATACTTGAAATAATTAACAGCAGGGACGACCTCTTTTTTTTTTCAGAACCAGGGATTGAACTCAGGCCATTGCACTTTCTAGGGAAGTGCTTATTCCATTGAGACTTCTCCCTGGCCCCGGGAACCACCTCTTATTGAGAAATTTTTGCACGTCAAAAGAATTTACCAACAAGGTGAAAAGACAACCCTCAAATTTCAAAAAAAAATCTTAACTAATAAGCACTCAGACAAAGGTCTGCTCTCTAGAATTTATAACGAGCTAAAAATCACGAGGGCCCCTAAAGTTAAAGACCCAATCCAGAAATTAGCATCCAAGATGAACACATAGTTCTCAGAAAACAAGATTAAAGAAGTGAATAAATATATGAGAAAATGCTCCACATCACTAGCCATCCATGAAATGCAAATTAAATCAACACGGAGAAAACTTCTCACCCTAGAAAGAATGGCTATCATAAAGATATCAATGAACAACAAACCTTGGAGAGGCTGTGGAGAAAAGGGAACCCTTTTCCACTGCTGATGGGAATGTAGACTGCTGCAACAATTATGGAAATCAGTATGGAGACTCCTTAAAAAACTAGGACTGTTGGGTATTGACTTTATAACCTGCTGTGCTAATGAATTTCTGTATTAATTCTAGTAGCTTCTT
>NW_004526533.1:2294-6134 GCF_000260255.1 Octodon degus
TCCATTTTGTATCTGTGTATTCAAAGTGGTTAGGATAGATATATAGCTACATTCTCTTAATGAATAGAATGATTTGTTCTAATGATGTTTGTAAATAGGATATCAAGTCCGCATCTTGTACAGCAATTAACCACTGAGAAGAATGTACGTAGTGTGTTAAATATTGAAATTGTCCTACCTATTTGATTTGAAATTGTCTCATTGCTATTTGTTTATCAATAAAATTATGCCAAAAAAAAAACTAGGACTGGAAATTCCATTCAAGTCAGCTATCCCCCTACTGGGAATTTTCCCAGAGGAACTGAAAATGCCATATCATTGTGATATATGTGTACCTGTATTTACAGCAGCACAATTTTTGATAGCCAAATCTTGGAAACAATCAAGATGCCCATCACATGAGGAATGGTTAAAAAACATGTGGTATTTTTACACAATGGAGTATTAGCTATAAAGAATGATAAATTTGAAGCCTTTATATTGAAGTGGATGCCACTTGAAGATATACTCATAAGCGAGATGAACCAGACCTACATATGTAAATATCATATAGTCTCCCTATTATAAGAACTCAAAAGAAGAAATATAAATAGAATGGTATAACATGATTAAAAGGAAAGTAAGATCTAGAGAATTGGACAATAAGGAGAGGGTAAGGAGAAAAGCTGGGAAAGAAGACAAGGGCAAAGCCATACATTTATGTGCACGAGATGGGTATGGCAATGATCCTGAGAAATATCAGTAGGTTTTATAAACTAGCAGTTCATTGGTAGGATTCTCACCCTCACTATTCACGCTGATACCTGTGACCAAGCAACTGCACTAAAGATAGCAATATGCAATAGAAGGGTCACCGTTCGAATGCCTGTCATTCTGCTCTCCTAAATATGTACTTCTTGTCATGACATACCAATTATTAACATACCTTCTCTCAAGTAAAAGTTTGTTTGTTTTTAAATGGGTAATAAATGAAAAAAGACAGAAAAAAATATTTCACAGGACTGTCCTTCTACAATGCTGTATGTGGTTAGTTTTCTAAATTTCTGTGCAAAAATATACAATTGTTTTTTCATATTCTTTAAATATTTTCCATTTTTAAAATTTTAACCTCCATATTCTGTAGGGACTTAAGGTTTAACACATCAATATTTCATGGAAAATATCTGTTCCATGTTATGCCTAAGATGTTTGATATTCAGACAGATAGTGAGGTTAAAACCAACTGTATATGTTGTAGGGTAATAATGAACTTCTTTTCTGGAGGGTTAACAACATACTTTTTCAGACCAAAAATTAGAGAAATAGAAGGGCTGCAAGGACAGTCAAAATTTTGACCTTGCCTTTCAAGGACAGTGAAGACTGAGGATATAGGAGATCTTATACTGTAACATCATGTAACTCAGTTGTGGCCCCAATTTTCTGATCATGAATATTATAGGGCCACAGAGCAATGTGATTGATGACTTAGAGTGTACCTAAGGAGAGTCACATGGAGAGAAATCATTCTCTCAGGCTTTTCCTGAGCACAAATTGATCAGGCAATGGCTGTGACTCATCTACATGGCTGACACTGACAAAGGATCTACAAACTGCGGTACAGGGTTTCAGAGTAAATACTGAGGGGATTTGACTGACCTTGCCAGATACACAAAAGTTACATTTCTTGTTATATAGGTCTTACTTCATCTTGGTCTGCAATTCAGCAGAATAGTATTAAAAAGGGTATAAAAAGTAAAGCCATATGGTATGCTGAGTTGTAAAAGGCTCAAATCAACAACTTCTGACATGGTCAGTCTTACAGAAAACCCATCACTATTATGGACTACTGGGATATATTGGAACATTTTGCTGAATTAACACACCTACAATATTTCAATGAGAATGGACTACCCTTCTCTGTCAAAACTACACAAAAAGGGGGGTACAAATGAACGACCATTTTGTATCTGTATATTCAAAATAGGATAGATATACAGCTGCATTCTCTTAATTCAGTGACGAGAGAGTTTTCTTCTAATAGTGTTTGTGGACAGGATATCGTATCTGCATCTTGTATAATGAATAACCACTAATACAATATACAATGTATTAATTACTGAAGCTGTGCTATTGATTGGTTTTGAAAGTGTCTCATTGCCATTTGTTTCTCAATATAATTATTTAGAAAAAAAAAAGACAACCCACAAATTTGTAAAAAATCTTAAGTAATAATCTACCAGAAAAGGTCATCTCTCTAGTATATATAAAGAACTAAAAATTATTAGGGTCCCCAAATTTAAAAACCCAATCCAAAAATGGGCATTTGAGATGAATATACATTTCTCTGAATAAGAAATATGAGGTAAATAAATTCATAAAAAATGATCTACATCCCTAGCCGTCTGAGGAATGTTAATTAAAGCAACATTGAGATACCATCTCACCTCAGAAAGAATGGTATCATAAAGAAAACAACCAATAATGAATGTTGTAGAGGCTGCAGGGGAAAATGAACCCTTTTCCACTGTTGGTGGGAATGTAGTCTGGCACAACCATTACGGAAATCAGTATGAGACTCCTCAAAAATCTTTGACTGGAAATCATATTCCATCCAGCTATTCCCCTTCTGAGAACTTTCCCAGAAGAACTGAAAACATCATATCATAGTTATTTATGTACGCCTATGTTTATATCAGCACAATTTGTGATAGCCAATTCTTGGAAACAAGCAAAATGCCTAACACCTGAGGAATGGATGGAAACGATGTGGTAATTTGTACAACAGAGTATTCCTCAGTTGTAAAGAAAAACATACTCTAAGCCTTCTTAGCTAAGTGGATATGACTTGAGTTTATAATCATAAGTGAAATATGAGTGTATACAGACTCACATTTGTAAATATTGTATTGTCTTCCTAGTGGAAGAACTCAAAAGAAGTAAAGCCTGAAAGGTGTAATGGAATCAGTTAAATGGAAAGTAACAGAACTTAAGAATTAAGCAACAAAGAGAGAGAAAGGAGAAACAAGAAATAAGGCAGAGGCAAAATCATATATATATATATATATATATATATATATATGATAAAGCAATTGTCCTAAGAATTTCTATCAGTTTTTGAAAATAGCAGTTAATGGGCAGAATTTTCACCTTAACTGACTCTGTATCCTGATATCTGTGAACTAAGCAGCTGCATTGGGAACAACAATGTGTAGTACTAAAACCATGCTTGAAATACCTGTCATCTTGGTCTTCTAAGTGTGTGCTTTTTTTAATGTCATATTAATTATCACTATACTCTCTTTAACGTATTCTTTTAAAATCTAATAAAAGAAAATGTGATAATGCCATATTAATATGCTGAACTGTAAAAGGCTCAAGTCAACAACTTTTGACAATTGCCAGTTCTGCTGATAACCCACTACTATTATGGACTATTGGACTATATTGGGTTATTTTGCTGAACTCAAGTACCTACAGTATTTAAACTTGCATCAAGTATGAAAAGGTCCTTTAAAGACTTATCCAAATATAGCTTCTCTAACAGCAATAAAACACCAGTCTCTGACAAAACAAAATAAAAAGGTGGATATAAATTAAGGACCATTTTTTAGTGAAAAAAAAAATTGGATAAATATACAGCTAGTTTCTTTTAGTTCAATGACAAGAAAGTTTGTACTGGGGACCAGTCCCAGCCCAGGCGCAGCGTGGGCCTGACCCTCTTCCAGCCCCTCGGGCCGCCCCCCAACACTCCGCAGTGCCTCCCCCACCCCGCCCGCCGAGTAGGATTTTCTGCCAAGTTCCGGGAGCCCCCAGACCCAGTCCTAGCCCAGGTCCGGTGAGTGTGCGGAGAGTTTCCTGCTA
>NW_004526534.1:0-579 GCF_000260255.1 Octodon degus
GTTGCAGTACAAGTTCTCACATGTCCTGAGTCTTAATTGACCTTGGAAGGCTAGGGCCAAAATGTTGGCTTTCCTTGAGGCCATCCTTTTTCTCTAATTTTTGTCTGCAAACAGGTTGTTAACTGTCCAGAAGAGAACTTATTGTAAGCTTAATGCAACCTATGCCATTAAGATTAACCTCACTGTCTGAGTATCAAACATTTTAGGCATAACATGGAACAGGTTTTTTTCATCAAATTTTGAAATTTTGATCTTTAAGTCCCTGCAGAATATGATGAAAAAATATTTAAAAATTAAAATATATTTTAAAAATAGGCATAAAGTATTATATAATTCTTATGTTCACACATAAGTCCTAAAATCTAACCATATAGAACCTTGAAACAGTACAGTCCCACAACATTCCTTTTCCTTCTCTTGCCTTCATTCACCACCCCTGCTCATTTTGAACAATCATCTACCTGAGAGACAGCACAGCAGCAACTGTCATGTCATGACAAGCAGCCCGTATTTAGAAGACAGAATGACAGGCACTCCAAACATGAACCTACTATTACAGTTTACCATCTTCAGTGCAGT
>NW_004526534.1:4044-5243 GCF_000260255.1 Octodon degus
TTCTGACCATTGAATTATTACTTTTCAAGCCTGTGTGATTTAATCTCCATGTGATTATTTAGTTTTCATGGTTTCTTTTGCTGTTGACTTCTACTTCCATTTCATTAAGATATGATAGAATGCAAAAATTATTCTAATTGTTTTTTATCTATTCAGACATGCCATATAAGCTAGACACTCCTTTCTAAAGAAACTTTTGTGGGTTTTGAGTATAGTCCATATGCTGTTGGGTAACATATTCTGGTGGCATTTGTTAAATCCAGTTTTTCACTTGAGAGGTTAAACTGAGTTTTTTATCTTTTGGCTGATTGATTTGTCTATTTGTGAGTAGGGATATTGAAGTCCCCATTATGATTGCAGTGAGCACTATCCTTGCATGTCAAGCAGTATTTACTATCTGATATTGAGTCAAAGACATTCAGAATAGAATATTAATACAGCTATGACCTGTCTCTGAATTGGACCTGTTAACTACATGTGTGGACCTTGTTACTTTGTAATGCAGTGAGCCTTTTTTGGCTTGGCTTTGTCATTTTTTGTCTTTTGCATTGAGATAGGGTCTTTCTATGTAGTTCAGGCTGTACTTGAACTCAGTATAAACTTATAATGACCTTGAGCTTGGAGCAATCCTCCTGTCTCAGCCTCCTGAGTGCTGAGATAACAGTCTGGGCCACTATGTCTAGCTCTGTCATAACAACCTCTTTTGGCCTTTTTGATCAGCTTTACTTTGAAATCTACTCTGTCAGTGGTTGTAGTAGCTACTTATATTACATTTGTCTTTGGCCTGGAGGAAATATTGTTTTCCATTTTTCAATTTCAGTGAAAGTAAGTCTTTATGAGTGAGGAGTGTCTCTTGTAGGCAGTGTGGTGGTGGACTTTGGTGTTCATTCAAGCTTGTTGTCAGTATTGTGCCCTTGTGCTTCTCAAGAGATGATGGTGTGTACCGTCTGCTCTGACTTGGTGTCTATATTCCCAGGACTGAGGATAGGAATGGAATGTGCTTCTTAGAGGTACAGGTCTGGTTGTGGGTCCAGTCCATAAAGGGGATCTGGTCTTTATCACTCTGTGCTGACTCTGCCTTTAATCCTCCAATAGACCTGTGTACAGCATGGTTCTGAGTCTTGGTCTTTCTTTCTGTGCCCTGGATCTCTTGACAGGTTAGTTATGCATCCACACTACCCAGCCTCAGTGACAAGACC
>NW_004526534.1:6413-7333 GCF_000260255.1 Octodon degus
ATTGCACATAGGTTGTGGCTAACTCTGTAAGTTCCCCAGACCTTCTTCTACTCTTGGCTGTGTCCAGGTTCAGTCTTCATCTTGTGCCTCTCTGGAGGCCAAGGCTGTGTTCACACAGGGGTTATTTTAGCCCACTTTGTTCTCAGGGTTATGGAGGAAAGTCCCTTGCTAAATGTTCTCTCTCCAGAAAGACATCACAACCTGGAGGCCTCCCCACCACAGCTAATCAGGTCCCTGTTCCTGACCTCCCGTGTTCTTCATGTTCCCGTCTACTCAAGGTCTTCCCTGGGATCTCTCCAAGCCATTGTGCCCAGAGTGATGCTTCAGTGGATCTTTGTAGTTGTCCTGAGAGGAGGCTCACAGGTGGAGCCTTGTAGGCATTCTTGCCACAGAACTCAGAATTTGGGGACCATTTGTGTATTGATATGAGACAGAAGCTTGATGTCCTGAAGGAGTGAAGAGCAAGAAACATAGCCCGAGGAGACCTGTTATCTCCTTGTACATTGCAGGAAGCTGAGATAAGAAAGCTATAGATAACAGCTGTTCCTGGAGGTGCCCTGCCTGTTCTTTTGTCCTTCTCCTGGGATGTTACCAGCTAGTGTTACATGAACTTAGAGTTTGGTGAATGCAGGAAGGCAATGTAGATAGCAGTTCATTTACACCAAATTAAATAGGTACAATCCTTAGCCCATTTTTAACCCTCAAGAAATGTGAGAAGCTTTGGTCATTAGGAGCTCACTTACAGCAAGACTAAGCTCCTGAGACCTCTAAGGATATATTCATTGAGTTTTCCTATCATTTCTTTTGGCTTTGACTGATAACACACAACAATTTTGCACTGGAAAGCAGGTTGCTGGGCTGAGGAAAGCAGTACAAGTATCTGTAAGGTTAGGTGTTCTTATTGTTTGGAAAAGAAGAAA
>NW_004526535.1:0-1967 GCF_000260255.1 Octodon degus
TTACGTGTAACTGAAATTGCCCCTCAGCTCCACCCCTAGAAAATGTGCCTTAAAGTTTCAGCTTTCTTTGTTTCAGGTCAGAGGTTCTGCCCCTTCTCCCTCAGATTCTCTTTGTGTCTTCAGAGTCAATAAAGGCTCATTTCATCTTTCCTATCTCTTTATTGCCCCACCAAAACGCCTAACATTCTGTGTCTGTGACTCAGATAGGCAACATGTGTGTCCTCTGGGAGGGGGAAACCCAGTCTTGAGCCCAGGGCCTATCAACCAAGCTTCTCTCCTCTGGAATCTGCCCATTTGATATTGCTAGCCCTCATCCAACACTGTTCCACCTCACACAGCACACATAAGCTTTCACAGGATTTCCTGTCATCACAGGAGAAGCTGGCTTCACCTTTCTCAGACAGGGTTACTGCCCACACATCCTGAGACAAAGTGCTGCCTCTCACTATGCCAAAAATCATGGGTCCATGTCAGGAAACCCACTGCATGTCCCTTGGATAGAAAAGGCTGTCCTTACATACTTTATGTGGGCTTGTTGCCCTCACTTCCCTAGGAAAAATAATTACTTTCTTATCTTTGTGGACTGCTCCCTGATTTCCAGTGACACTGAGATATCAGGCTTGGGATTTCTCTTACACTTCAAATACTTAGGAGTAAGTGACAATCTTTCCTAGGGTGTGAAGCTCTTGGCTTACTTAAAATTTTGTCACCACAGATTCTTTTTTCTTCATATTTCATAGCTCCTGACATAGCAAAATCTGAGAACAGCTAATGGCATATTCTTCCCTGGCAGTGTGTTCCATCTCCCTCTGTTAACAGAAGCTTGAGCTGATGGCCTGGTGAGCACAGCCACAGAGCACATGGTCCCGTGTCAGTCTTGTGCTTTCCTGTCAAGCCTGCTGCTCACCTCATCTCTCAGCCATCTCAGTGCCCTTTTAGCCAGTCCATAAACGCAGGACTTAGAAGTTGTCAATGCTTCTCTACCATGTTGTACCTTATCCTTATAATCTGCACGGTTTGCTTGTTCCCATTCAAACTTGATACACAGTACTAGATTATTTTTTAAAATTTTTCTCATAAGAGATTTCTGCTAATTGATCTACAAAAAGTTATGACTAGTCTTTCATAATTAGAAACTTTTAAAAAGGTTATTATAGTTTAACAGAACTATATTTGAGAAATATTTTTTTCCAGAAATGAGCGCACTCTGCTTTCCTAGAGATGTTTGTTTACATGTTTTTTATATTTGTTCATGTGTTTATATGTCATTCAGTAAACATATTTTCCTATTTTTATTTGAACTTTGTAATATGGACTTAAAAGCATGATTCCTCCTAAATTACCAGCTTATCAAGGTGATATTAAAATTAGTTTACTCAAAGGTCATCAAAAAATTAAGCTAAGTGAACAAAAATCATTACAATGGAGATAGACTATTGGACAGTATTCCCATTGATGGATAAAGGGGTGGCCAGCTTTTTTTCACTAATAAGGAGCCCCCAATGATCTAGTCTTTCAGAAGACACTCAATAATTTGTTCATTGGTCAAAAGACAAAATTTTCAAACAATTAACATACAGTTTTCTCACAAAAGATACTTCTGGTATAAAACTAAATACAAAACAGAATACTGACAACTTGCTATTGCTAATGTCATGCTGTAAATATATCCATATCTTTAAAGTGCACAGTATCTTATGATATAAAAGTGATAATGATATTTTCTTTCAGAGTTAAACATATGCCTTTCTTTTTTTCCAAAATTTTATTGATAAACAGATAGCGATGAGACAGTTTCAAATCACATTGGAAGTACAGATTCAACAAATAATACACTGCATATATTCTTCTTAGTGGTTAATTGCTGTACAACATGCGGACTTGAGATCCTATTTACAAACACCATTAGAACAAATCATTCTATTCATTAAGAGAATGCAACTATATATCTATCCCAACCACTTTGA
>NW_004526535.1:2127-5779 GCF_000260255.1 Octodon degus
ATTATACTATACTACTATGCAGAACTATTGGTGTCAAATATTCTCTCAAAAAATGTAGCTGTTGTCTGTTAACCTCTACACGTAGCTGCCTACTAGAATGTCAATGTTTGGCAAGAAATAACAATTCTGTTGTTGCACTTGATATCTCAATATACTTAATACACTATAAAGTTTTAGTAATTGAGTGTATTGCTCCCCATTAAGTATACTAATGTAAGCACATAGTCTCCTGAAGGAACACTTTTTTTTAACAAACTATCAAATTGATTTTTTGCCATAATTTTATTGATAAACAAATAGCAATGAGACAGTTTCAAATCAAATCAGTAGGACAGTTTCAATAATTAACATACTGCATACATTCTTCTTCATGGTAAATTGCTGTACAAGATGCGGACTCGACATCCCATTTACAAACACCATTAGAACAAATCATTCTATTCATTAACAGAATGTAACTATATACCTATCCAAACTAGCCTGAGTACACAGATACAGAGTGGACATTCATCTGTATACCCTGTTTTCTGTAAACTCCGTTATTTGAATATTATAGGTGTGTAAACTCAGCAAAATATTCCAAAAGAGTCCAGTAACCCAAAATAGTATTGGGTCTTCCGCTAAACTGGTAATGTCAGAAATTGTTGACAGTCCTAGCCCAGGTCCGGTGAGCGTGTGGAGACCTTTCCTGCTACCCTGTGATGGCGGGACCAGTCCCAGCCCAGGCGCAGCATGGGCCAGACCATCTCCCAGCCCCTTGGGCCGCACTCAACCTCTCCGCAGTGCCTCCCCCACCCCGCCCGCTGAGTAGGATTTTCTGCCGAATTCTGGGAGCCCCCAGAACCAGTCCTAGCGTAGGTCCCATGAGTGTGTGCGGAGAGCTTCCTCTTCCCCCTACTTCACTTTGCCCCCTGAAGGCACAGCTCAGGCCTGGCATACACGCCTGAGGTGTAATACTGCAGCTGCAATCCCTGCAGAGCATGTAGAGGAGAGAACCAACCAGCTAGTCCAGGAGCAGAACATCTCACCACAGGGGCACAACAGGTTCAGCCTTAAGGGCAGCAGCGGGAAGGAGCTGAGCACAGCAGCCAGACCCAAGCCAGATGCAGCTGGATATGTCCAAACTTTGTAGAGCTGCAACTGAACTTCAGTATGTGTGAAGGTTATAACTACAGCAAAGATCTACAACAAAGGTCAGAAGACAGTGCTCCACAAAATAACGAGAAGGAACAAAACGCAACCTCAGAACCCAAGCCCACCTGTAACAAGTGCAGAGGTCACAAACACAGAAAAAATTGGAAATCACACAACTGAAAGCAATGAATCAACGGCCTCTGAAAAAAGAAAAGCTGCAGAAAGATGTAGAAGACCTCAGATTGGAAATGAAAAAACAAATCCCTGAATTAATAACATCTGCACTAAAGAATCAAAAGCAGAAACATATGGAAGCAACCCAGGGCCCACCCAGAAAAAGTGCGGAGGACACTAGCTCAGCTCAAATGCATGAATTAATAGCGTGGATAGTAAATAAGCAACAGCAGAATGATAGAGAGGAAATCAGAGCACAATTCTTTTCTGAAATAAAAAAAGAACTCTCACAACTCATAGCAGATGAAGTAAAGAAGCAGCTACAGAAACATAGGGAGGAAACCCACTCAGAAAGAAACATTGCAGTAAAAGAATTTCTAACTGCTTCTAAAGATGAAATTGATTAAAAAAAAATAGAGGAGGCTAGAAAAATGACGGATTCCCTGAATGAGCAATACAGCAAAGAAATAGATCGCATGAAGCAGACTCAAAGAGATATAGAGGAAATTAAAATCTCAATCACCAGCTTGCAAAACCGTTTAAGTGAATGTGAAGACAGAGTTTCAGATCTTGAAGATGCTGGTGTAGCTACCGGAAAGGTAAGAAAGGATCTCTTAAAAACAACGAAGATGCAGGAAAGAATAATCCATCACCTGAAAGATGGTGCAAAAATGAACAATGTGAGACTAATAGGCATCAATGAGAAAGAAGGAGTCAACACAAATGACATTAAAAAAATATGAGCAGAAGTAATAGCAGAAAACTTCCCAAATATGAGGAAACAATCTGACATTCAAGTAACTGAAGCAAACAGAACACCAAGGAACCTCAACCCAATGAAAAACACACCGAGACATATAATAGTCAAGATCCCAGAAATTCAGCACAAGAATAATCTACTGAAAGCAGCTAGAGAAAAGAAGCAGATCACATTCAAAGGAAAATCCATCAGAATTAAGGCCGACTTCTCTTCACAAACAATGCAGGCAAGAAGAGCATGGAGCAGAGTACTTAAGGTCTTCTATGAAAACAAATTCCAACCCAGACTACTATACCCTGCAAAACTCTTTTTCAAGTTTGATGGAGAAGTGAAATACTTCCATGACAAAGGACAGCTAAAGAATTTTGTGATGACAAAGCCAACCTTACACAGGCTACTGAAAGATGTTCTAGAGAGAGAACAAAACGATCAGAACTCCACGAATGAGATGGGAAGCAACCAACTAAATAGGGTAAGTAATTAAATACAGTAGAAAAAGGAGTAAATGATAGCAGGTAAATAACATGGCAACCGTAAGTCAATACATCTCAATTCTAACCATTAATGAAAATGGATTCAATTTACCAATTAAGGGAAATTGACTGGCACAGTGGATTAGGAAACAAAATGCAACAATATGCTGTAAACAAGAAACACATTTAACTCATAAAGACATTCATAGGCTGAAAGTCAAAGGAGGGAACACAGTACTACATGCCCCAGTGTCTCAGAAAAAAGCAGGGGTAGGAATTCTGATCTCAGACAGTCTCAACTTCAAACCAACAATGATTAGGAGAAATAAAGAAGGCCACTATATACTGGTTAGGGGAAAAATTCAAGAGGAAGAGGTAACAATCATAAATATGTATGCACCAAACACGGGAACACCCAACTATATAAAGCAAATCTTGATGGACATGAAAAATCTAATATCCAATACCACAATTTTAACAGGAGACTTTAACACCGCCTTATCTCCAAAAGATAGGTCAACCAGACAAAAACTTAGCAAAGAAATAACAGAACTGAACCAGAGTTTGAAACAAATGGACTTCGTGGACATATACAGAGTGTTCCACCCAAACACAGCTGAATACACATTTTTCTCAGCTGCACATGGGTCATTTTCTAAAATAGACCACATACTTGTCCATAGGTCATGCTTAAGTATATGCAAGAAAACAGAAATTATCCCATGCACATTATCTGACAACAGTGCAATGAAAGTGGAAATAAATGACAAAAGAAACCAGAAAAAAACCTTAAATACAAGAAAGTAAATGAAACCCTACTCAGCAACCAATGGGTCACAGATGAAATTAAACAAGAAATTCAACAATATCTACAATTCAATGAAAATTCAAGCACAAATTATCGGAATTTATGGGATACGATGAAAGCAGTTCTCAGGGGAATTCATAGCTGTGAACACACACATTAGGAAAACAGAACGGGAACAAATAACCACCCTAATGCTGCGCCTTCGACAACTAGAAAAGGAAGAGCAAACTAAACCCAGAACCCAAAGACGAGAGGAAATCCTAAAGATTAGAGCAGAAATTAATTCAATTGAGACAAAGAAAA
>NW_004526536.1:0-1057 GCF_000260255.1 Octodon degus
GCACTGAAAGTCCATTTTACTCCCTGAGTATCCGAAGTTCCTGGGTTAAGTTTATGTTTGTCACCTAGCAACCACATCTACAGACCCGGAAAGACACATCCATCAGCTTTGCATGAATATGCGAGAAGAGAAAGTCAGATTAAAAATCTCATTTACAGGGCTGGGGAGATGGCTCAGTGGAATAAGCGCCTCCCTGGCAAGCGCAAGAGTCTGAGTTCAATCCCCGGCTCCTAAAACAAAACAAAACAAAACAAAACAAATCTCGTTTACTCAGTACATACAAAGCATGGCTGTAAGTTGCTTTTTCTGATAGCTGCTTTCTGTGAAAGGCAAACAGTTGCTGCAAGTGACCTCAGTTAGGCCTCCAAGAGGAGAAGGAGGTCTCTAATTTTTAGGAGTTTAAATTAACTCCTAGTGAGCTAGAGAAAAACTGGGGTTAAGGGCCGAGGGGATGGCTCAGTAGAATAAGCGCTTCCCTGGCAAGCGCAAGGGCCTGAATTTAATCCCTGGTTCCACCAAAAAAAAAAGAAAGAAAGAAAAACTGGGGTTAGTAGAGATCATCCTTTTGGGTCATGCTGAGGCAGGATACCGGATGATCTGTGCAAGGGCTGTAAGGGCTGTCTTCCACCTCACTTGGGGAGTGCGGGAGGGTGTGACAGGTAAGTGGAGAGTGTCCGCTACTTATCCATTCAGGGCTGTTGGGGCCTTCGGACATGCACTGGAGAGTTTCCCTAGCTGTGGTCCTTTCAGGTTTCACTAGTTCTTGAAATCAGACATCTATCTCTGGAAAGGAATCCAGTTGCCCATCTGGGCAACATTTCATTGGGCATCAGTTTTAAGGAAATTGGGATTACCTGACCTCTGCTTTGAGAGTGGCTGCTGCTCTATAGGAGATTAGGAGCTAGTGGAGTAACCACTGTTTCGTCTGAGTGTTCCCTAAGGGACAGATAAAAGCCTGAGCTAAATATACATGAGATTTCATAGAAAGACCCATTGTACAGAATTTCGTATAAAGTCCACTAGATGGTGCTCTAACATCACCTCCTTAGCGCTAAGC
>NW_004526536.1:3117-6126 GCF_000260255.1 Octodon degus
GTTGACTTCCATTTTCTGTACATCACTTCCCTTTCTCTAGCTATAAATATAAGCTGCATCTATGGTGGTGTTGTAGGCAGCTGTATTAGATAGAAATATTATAGGCAGTCAGACAGGGCCAGGCCCTCAAGGAGACAGGACAGAAGACAAGGTGACTTTACAACTTTGGAAGAGACAGACCCTCCCCGCTGTGGGCCACACCTTAAGACAAAAATAAACAAATGCAGCCACAAACATTGCTAGGCATGGGCATCAGGGATTGATATTCTAAATAGGTATCAATCTCCTTGGAAGAGCCCAAATGAGTCACTAACCCAGCCCCCAACTGGAAGAGACCCTGCCCCATAGTCATGCCCCCTTGCTATATGACTCGCTTCCTCATTCAGTTCTGGATTTAATCAATTTTATCTGAACAATAGTGCTTGTAATCTCATTGGCTGACCATAGCTTTGACCCACTTCATGCCCACCTAATCGATTTCCCATGTTTACCACCTTAGACCTGCCTCACCAAACAATTTTAACTATAAAAGTCCCTGGAAGAGACAGCTTCCTGGGGACCACCCACTTGGGCCTGTTATAACCTGACCAAAGCGCCACCATCCTGTTCTGTATGCGTCTTCTTAGTGAACCATGTCAGCTGCTGTAAAATGTGCCTATCTCACAGAACGTCTGTTCCTGTAAGCCCTGCTGCAAGCCCTCGCCCCACCCTTAAATTCCTAGAACTTCCTCAGACCCCTACCCATGTCTAGTCTCAGCAGCTGCCACGTCTTCCTGAATTCCCTAAGTCGTACCGGCCTGCTTTGTGGTTTTAAGCTTTATAAACCCCACGCTCCCCCCACTTCGGCGTGCACTTAGGCACTTTGTGCCGGGTGTTGCGCTGGGTACCAGCTAAAATAAAGCGCTTTTTAAACTTTTGAGCCTACCTCGTTTTTGAATTACAACAGGGCCCTCCCTTCTGTCCCTCTCTAGGACAGAAGCTTTCTTTCCCCCAATAAATATGTTCTACTCTTAACCTCTGTTTGTTCCTAAAATTCATTTTTCCATTTTGGAGAACACGAACTCAACCCAGGTACCTTTTAGGTTGGGAGTTTCATTTTCCCCTAAATCAGTGGGACAGAGCACTTTGAACCGTGTTTTGATCTGGACTACCACCCATTCTAATCATCAAGGAATCTAGTTAAGATCTGGAAAACTGCATTTATTATAATTTCTTTTTTTAAAGACAATTTCAGTGAGTCATATATGATAGGTTCTGGCCCTAGTATGAATTGCTAAATCATCATGGTGGTCATCTAATATGGCTGAAGCCCTTAAAACAAAAGCTCATCTTCCCAAGACCACCTCCCCACTTCCTCTCCAACTCAGCCCGGAGTACAATTTCCTTTCACCCTTCCCACCACCTCAGGGAAGGCCCCAGTCAGCTCTCTTAGGTGTATCTAAACATCCACTTCAAACTCCACCCCTGGCCCCGACAACAAAAGTCCATAAAAGCTTCAGCCACTCTTTGTTCCCTAGATAATTCCTCATCTTTCCCACATTTTCTCCATGTCCTCCAAGATAATAAAGCCCCTTTCCCCTTTTCCTTCTGCCTATTTCTCTGCTGCACTGGGCGCCTGAAAAAACCTATCAACATAGAGCCTGAGGTACCTACCAGCAGTTCTGAAGGTCCCTTGCAAAGCCAGACCACCTGCTGGGGGCGGGGGACTCCTGTCCCTCTCTCGGACAGGAGCTTTCTTTCCCTCAATAAATATATTCTGCTCATAACCTCCATTTGTTCTTAAAATTCATTCTTTGGTTTTAGAGCACACGAACTCGTCCCAGGTACTTTTTCAGGTTGTGAGATCAGTGTTTCTCCCTGTGTCATTTGGAGGCTTCCTATATCAATAGGAACAAGATTGGGAAGGGGTCCCTCAGTCAAAAACTTCTGTAGAACTTATAGGGTTCCATAAGGCATTACAAGCGCAACAGCATGAGGCAAAGCTGAGTTGGTTTGGTCCAAAGTAGTGTAGACTGATGCCAGTCAGATCCACTCCTGGAACACATAAATTGGTCTCTTATGAACAGTCACTGGAAGGCCTGTGCCGCTGAGAACTGGGTGTTTTCTGATTTCCCAGACTGACGTGACTGAATGCTGCAGGCTTTATTGCGTTATGCCAAAGTGTATTTTCATCAAGTAAAAGAAGCTTTGCAAGATTTAGACTTGTCTATAACAAAGTTGTAGGTCATAAAAAATGTCTGCAAAATTGTGGACCGGGCAGACATCAATACGGACATCAGAGAGAGCCTGAACTTGCTAAGTAAATTAGAGAAAAATATCTTTTACTCTCCCTGAAATAATAAAAACAATAGTCACTTCCAGAAGTATTCTTTTTCATTAATAGTGTTTTAGATCAGGTCATGTATAGATGGTGTTGATGACTTGCTGTAGTTCTTCTAGCGCAGAGGACTGAGCTATCTGGCCTCAGGTCTGTCCTTTTCTTGCTTTTACTCCACCCTTGGGTGGTTTGGACCCAGCAGCCTCTACCAGAGCCCCTCCCCCCATGCTCTGGTTGAGTCTGATGTCAGGGAGACCAGTCAGGAAAGAGTTTCTATGAAAGACACCCGGGACCTTAGACAGAGCTTGCAATGGAACCTACGGCGTGTGTGCTTCCTACACAGTGTGTAGCGATATGTGATATATGATAGAGGAGACAGAAGCCTGCTGTCCCCAGGAACCGAAGAACAAGAAACAGAGCCTAAGGAGCCTCGTTGACTTTTGTAACTTCCAGCAAGCTGAGATACAAGGTCACAGATACCAGCATTTCCTGAAGGCGCGCAGCCTGTACTCTGATCCTTCACGTGGGATGTTCTGGGCTAGTGTCATGTGAATTTAGGAGTTTGGTGAATGCCAGAAGGTGATATAGATAGTAGTTTGTTTTCACAAAATTAATTATGCACATTCTTTACCCCCTTTTAGCCCTCAATAAACGTGAGAAATTTTTGTGGCAAGACAAAGGACAAAGCTCAT
>NW_004526537.1:0-6074 GCF_000260255.1 Octodon degus
GCAGGGTAGCAGGAAGCCCTCCACACACTCACCGGACCTGGGCTAGGACTGGGTCTCCCTTTTTTTTTTCTTTCAAGTTAGCTGGTATATTCATTTCCAGGTCCACCATAACAATGGGACACAAACTAGGTGTTTAGAAAAACCAAAAGCTGCCTCTTTGTGGGTTTGGAGGCCAGAAGTCTCAAACCAAAGCATGAACAGGGCTAGACACCCTCCAAAATACATGCAGCAGAACCCCCCGCAGCTTTCTCTAGGCTCTGTTGGCTCCTGGCCATTCCTGGCTTTCTGTGGCTTACAGACATCACTGTAATCTCTGTCTCCTTTGCCTAGGCTTTTTCCTGTGTCACTCTTCTTTTTTTTTTTTTTTTTTTTTTGGCAGAACTGGGGATTGAACTCAGGGCCTTGTGCTTTCCAGGGAAGCGCTTATTCCACTGAGCCATCTCCCTGGCCCCTCTCTTCTGTGTCTTCAGCTAAATCTTTTTTATTTTCTCCTATAAAGACTGCTGTCCTTGGTTGCAGAGTCCACTCTGCTCCAGTGTGTTCTCATCTTCACTGGATTGTGCGTGCAAAGACCCTATTTCCAAATAAAGTCACATGGATAGGTAATGTGGGTAAGGATTTGACCTTTCTTTTCATAGGGTTACAATTCAATTCAGCACATCTAAAGAATGACACACACTCAAATTCACAAAGTTTTAAGCACTTCTCTGGCATTGATTCCACTTGGCTCCCAACAGTCTCTATGATAGTAGGCACTGTTATTTATTTCTACTTCAGATGTAGGCATGGTGACAAAGAGACATAAAGTAACACATTCAAGGTCACACAAAGACTAAAGAGAGAAAAAAGTGTTGGGTTTTTTCTGGTGAAAGTTGTCTTAGAATGAGATCATTGTCACTTCCAGAGGATGGCTGTGTAATTCCTCTTTTGCAAAACATCATAACTGCCAATTCTGTATCCCAGGACATGACATCCTAAAGAGGGCAGGGCAATGCGTTTATGCCCTCCTTTGTCCATTTCACTTTGTCTGAATGACATAGAGGCACTCTTGTCTGATACATTGACAAATCTCATTTCTTTGCTTTCTACTCATTCATAAATTTGTTGGAAGGTTTTCATTACTGTAACCATTAACTTTATTAAATACCAGTAAATGTTCTACATGTGCATACACATTTCATAAGATTGAGTCATTTGTATTTTCCAGCTGACTTTTAAAAAGCAGAAATTAATCATCTTTTTTGTCTTTATTCTTGACAGAAATCTAAGTCATTTTCTTCACCTGTCCAATAATCAAAAGATGTTTGTGCAGGCGAATTTTTTTTTAATTTTAGGGAAGGGTCTGCAGGGTGTTCAGGGTTTCACTACTAGACTGAACTCCTAGTGATCCACCTGTTTGCAGCCTCCCAAGAGCTGGGATTACAGGTGCGCGCCACCACACCCAGTCTCAATTGCCTTCTCAGTGCACCGCAGGGGCAGGGCTGGCATAGTGGGGGCAGGGATCAAACACCTGGCCCCAGTGCCTGCTTGCAGGCACTTTAATCCACTGAGCTATTTAGCAGGCCCAATGTGCAGGTGAATTAAGGAGGCAATGTGTAATGGTTACTTGCTTTCAACTTTATCATTCAGTTTGCAGTGGTTTGATATTGTGTTTGTTACAAATACATACAAAGAGGTCTCTGGTTCTAACTCAGAGAACAACACATGATGATCCTTATCATTGATTTGTCTCTAACCCAGTGCTGGAGCTTTGCCTTTCATGTCAGCCCTGAACCGAGTAGTCACAGGTACAATACAAAACTAGGAGGTTGGCACTGCTGGGAACTTACACTAGAACATTTTTTAACCATTAGAAAATTAATTTTGGGGCTGGAGAGATGGCTCAGTGGTCTAAAGCACCTACTTAGAACAAGCTTAGCAAAGCATCAGGGACCGCGGTTCAATCCCCCAGCACCACATGCCAGCCAGCCCCACCCCGTGGTGTGCTGAGCTGGCCACACACACACACCACTCTCTCTCTCTCTCTCTCTCTCTCTCTCTCTCTCTCTCTCTAATAAATAAAAAAAATTAAAAAAAAAGAAAATTAATTTTTCCACTCTCTGTTTTAAAAAAACTAAAAAAATTAAACGTGGATCTTTTAAAGAACTGGCTACTGTTCCTTTTATGGATAAAACTATGGCAGCTGATGCCTCTATGATGATGGCCTACATAAGCCAACAATGAGAACTCAGTTCCCAGCACAGCTCAGCTGGTTTCCTGTAGAAGGAGATTCGTTTTGCAAGCTGCAGGCCACCCCAGAGCCAGTTCCTTATGCATATGTGTAACCGCTGATAACAGAAGTACATTGAAAGAATGAAACAGTATAAATCTACTTTTATTCATGGAAAATAGCAGAGCATTTATTTTGCTGAAAGTGGTTAATAACATCATGAGCATGCATGTTGATTTCTTAAGCAGAACTGATGGGGGCAGAGAGAGCACATAGCAGGGCCCTCTGAGCTGTTCTGTTTCACTTAT
Source organism: Octodon degus (assembly GCF_000260255.1). NCBI lineage: Eukaryota > Metazoa > Chordata > Mammalia > Rodentia > Octodontidae > Octodon > Octodon degus. The sequence goes on from NW_004526537.1 coordinate 2,518, forward strand.
TTGCAGAGTAGAATATGTCACTTAAAAGAATGCAAATGCGTGAGCATAAACATATTTCTAAGAATGAATAATTTATGTACTACCTTTTTCTTTTGAGAAAAACCTGTTTATTTTTGTTTATCCAGGTGTCAACAGACTTTTTGTGAAGAACCAAATAGTAGATACGTGAAGCTGTCCAGCCACAGGTCCTTGCCACAACCACTCAGCTCTGTCAATGTATCACAAAAACAGCCACAAACAATACTCAAGTGAATAAACATGGCTGTTTTCCAATAAAACTTTGTTTATAAAAAAGATGAAGGGCTATATTTGGCCAGCAGGCTATAGTTCTCCACACCTCATGCTCATAGACTTACAATTTTATTCAAAAATCATGCCATCCACATGGTAGTAAGACAATACATATGGTAATGTAGCAGTCATAACTAACATTTATTAGACAAAGCTACTTAATGCATTAATTCATTTAACCCACACATAAATACAATTTTTTCTATGACTCTCATCTTACAGAAGAGGAATCCAAGGCCAAAGGAGATAAAATGACCTGTTCAACAACTCGCATGGTGCCATTCGAGAATTCACACCTTCAGTCACAGTGCACACTGACTCTCGGGACATATTTTGTGATCTTTGTGTTTAAGAGATAAATATTATCCTGAGCATCAGCAGAACACTGGCTCTGTCAGCACCAGGAGAGAAGATGCTGTCTGCCTAGCTGACAAACTTAATTCTCCCGACCTCGTTTATAAGACATTCCCCACAGACAGCAGGCACGGCTGGGTCACAGGACTGACTCTCTTAGTGTTCCAAGGTACAGGCAAGTGCCAAAAAGACCACACAGTGGCTGAGTGCGTCTGGGGTCCTCCAGAAGGGCATATACTTGCTGTGCTGAGACAACATCAGCCTTCCAAAGATATGTCCAGTTCTTAAGTGCACGTAGATTTTTCTACTTATTTTAATTCTGCCTCAGAACCTGAAAATATTGATTATGTGAACTAAACCTACCTGAGGACTATGTACATAAAAGAAGTAAAGAACAAAAAGGCAAGGAAGGGATATTTTTGTTTTAGCAATATCAAAATAGTAACAAGTACGTTGTATAGGCACTTAGCAAGTGTCCGGCATTGTGCTACCATATTAAAAACATCCTATTGAGTGCTCCTAAGGCAGATGTAAATATCCTGATAATGACATGAGGAAGACTAATACTTGTTGCAATGACCCAGTAACTTGTCCAGGTAGACACAGTTAGGGAATATACAAGTTCATATGTTAGGGCATGAAATCTGTACTTTGAAAGTGAGCTATTTAACCACCCTGTGGCACTCTCCATTGAGGTCCTCTGTCTGCATTTCCAGTAGTGTGAGGAGGCTAACACAGATAAAGAATTGCTGTGCCAGGATGTCGTGTTCTGTGGCTTCACTGGATTACCATTTTTTAACGAGCAGAATATATTTATTGAGGGAAAGCAAGCTCTTGTCCAAGAGAGGGACAGGAGGGGGGCCCAAGCGGGTTGTCCCCAGGAAGCTGTTTCTACCAAGGACTTTTATAGAGGAAAGCCGTGCAGTGAGGGGGGTCTAAGGTGGTAGAGAAAACAGGGGAACTCATTTAGGTGGGCATGAGGTGGGACAAAACTATGGCCAACCAACCATTCACTGGATTATCTTGTTAAATACCCAGAGCAGCAACGTGAGACCAGCAGCATTTTGTCCATTTTATTGATGAGGAAACCAAGATCCAGAAACATGTACCATCCACATTAGTTCACAGTGGAGCCACACTCCAAGCACAAGCATTTGGCTCACACTGGGTTGCTTTTTATCTTATGTCCATGATTTTAAACATAAAAGTGGCCATGTGTTGGGAGTTCTCTAGGATAATGGAGGTTTGCATGTTTATTCATTGGATAAAGTTTACCCTTGCACCTACTCTGTGTAATATCTCTTTGCAACTGGGAAACACCTTCAAGGTTGTTATTCATTGGCTCCCTCACTGATAACCCCATGAGATAAACAGATCACCATTTATTATCCTTATTTGACATATGAGGAAACTAAAGTTCAGAGCGGTTAAGTGACTTGTCAAGGTCACATGATAATTGATGAATTTGTGACTCAAACCCTTGACTTCTGACCTAATTTAGTTCAGTGTTCTTTCTATTAAGCCGTGTTCTATGAAACCTTATTAGGAGTTCTTTGACCTGTAACTGACATTATTTGATCTCTTTCTAACATGATTTTTTTCCAACTGGATTAACTTAGAAAAGTGTTTATATAACTGGAGCTTTGCAGTCACCCGAGCCACTATGAATGGGAAGTAACTATGAGCTCATTTGCAAACAGCACCGAGGTGACAATGCACAGATGATACACAGATGCCCTGTTAAAACTGAGGCAGGCTGCAGTGTGTGATCTAGGGTTCCAACAGGAAGCGTACAACATGGCCTAAGGATATGGGGATGCCTAGAGAGATGTGGGGAAGAGGGAAGAGTGCTCTCAAGGTAGTGTGCCCCTCTGCCTGCCCAGGCAGCCCAGTATCAGCAACTGCGAGGCACTGCTACCATCATGGGCCTGAAAGGCAAAGGAAGGAAATGTTATCTGAATCCCTGTACTGAGTGAACCAATTAATAGGACCTTGACTCAAATGAGACAGACAACCCACACACACCAGGAAGAGAAAGCCACCTGGTAAGAAGCTAGAAGCAAAGAGGCTTGTAAACATAGTTAGTACCACTGGCACCTGGGAGAGCAGCACAGGGTTATGGCATGGACTGTTGACCTGTGGAGTTGGCAGGAGATGGGAGCATGCTTGGATGATTATTTGTGAATATTGTCTCCTATTGATAGAGATAATAATTAAAAAGTCAAAATACAGATCTATTTTGAGTTCTTGGTATCTGTAGCATCTACTTGGACTTGCTGAGCTCCTTAAAAATCTTAGTTGCTTAGATCTTTTATTTGGGTCTAACTGACTCATTAGCAAGTAAATAAGTTGTAGTGGAAGCAGAGTTGTGATTGGTGGGGTGACCTGATGCTACTTTGGAAGTGAAGATGTGAACCAATGAAGAGATAGCCAGCGTTACCGCAGTCCACCAAGGCAGATTGACTACAAGTGTGCACTTGATTTTTTTTTTATCAAAAAAGGATCACTTTCTACATTATCTAGGGTACAGCCGGTATTTTGCACACATTCATGATTAAGTGAACGCTATTTGTCTTAGCCTTATCAGAAGGTGCAAGTGGCCCTAGTCATGGTTGTGCCTCACATAGTGTAGAGTAGTTTAGCTCCCTGCTGGACTCCATGGTTTATTTATTTGCAAACCATAGCTCTCCTAGCACATTGCTCCATTTACCACATTCTTTTTGGATGTTACTTTTTCTGTGATTTGTCTCATGTCAACTTAGGTGAGGTTCTTTCTGATAACAAAAAGATATTGTATTGTAGAAGGATGGCAGAGATTTGAAGTGAGGCTTCCTGTAGGGGAGCCAAGGGAGTGGGTTTATGATATTAATGATCTGAAGACAGAATGACCCTTGGCAAAGTCTTCCCCAACT
>NW_004526538.1:0-1029 GCF_000260255.1 Octodon degus
TGTGTGTGTGGCCAGCTCAGCCCACCAGGGGGCGGGGCTGGCTGGCATGTGGTGCTGGGGGATTGAACCGCGGTCCCTGTGCTTTGCTGAGCTTGTTCTAAGTAGGTGCTTTAGACCACTGAGCCATCTCACCAGCCCTCCCTTTCAATTTCATTAAAGCTTTTGAGAAGTAGGGGCAGTAAGTCTCTAAATTTCTTGTAAAACTCAGCAGTGAATCAGTCAGGACCTGGGTTTTTCTTTGTTGGGTTTTAATTACATCTTTAATTTAATTGATATTGGGTTGTTTAGTATTCTTATATATTCTTGATTCAGCTTTGGTAATTCATATGCATGAAGGAATTTCTCAATTTCTTCTGTTTTTTGTCTTATTAGGACAGTTTCTTAAAGTAAGTATTGATGATCTTCTGAATTTCTGCAAGATCTGTTGTGCTTCTACCCTTTGCATTCCTAATTGTGCAGATTTGAATCTCTTCATTTTTAAAATAAGGTTGTCTATGGGTTTGTCAATTTTATTTAATCTTTCAAAGAACCAACATTTCATGTCTGTATTTTTCATTTTTATTTTATTTATTTATTTATTTTTGCGTTTTAGGGAAGGGTCTACAAGGTATTCAGGATCTCACTAGTAGATTGGACCATAGTGATCTGCCTGTTTACAGCCTCACAAGAGCTGGAATTACAGGCATGTGCCACCACACCCAGTCTCAATTGCTGTCTTAATGCACCCCAGGGGTGGGGCTAGCATAGCAGGCCCAGGGATTGAACTCCTGGCCCCTGTGCCTGCTTACAGGTGCTTTAATCCGCTGAGCTATTTGGCCAGCCCTCAAAGAGCCAACTTTTTAATTCATTGATGTTTCTGGTATTGTTTCTTATTCACTGTTGCATTAATTTCTTGTTTGTTTGTTTGTTTGTTTGTTATTTTGTGTGTTTTTGAGGCGGGTTCTCACTATACAGTTCAGGCTGGACTTGAGTTCACTGTGTAACCCAGGCTGGTCGTGAATGTGCAACAATCCTCCTGCCTCAGCCTCC
>NW_004526538.1:2754-3840 GCF_000260255.1 Octodon degus
ATCCCTGTGCTTGCCTAAGCAGGTGCTTAGTCTGTTGAACTATTTTGCTGGCCTTTCTCCATCAATTTTTTTTTCTCCATCAATTTTAAAAGATAGTTTTGTGGAGTACATCAATCTGGGTTGGAGACTGTTTGCTTTTAGGAGTTGAAATTTCTCATTCAAGCTCTCTTTGACTTGAGGCGTTTATTGAGAAGTCTGCTGTGAATCTGATGAGATTTCCTTCATGATTTATTTCTTTTCTGTAGCAACTTTTAATATTCTATTTTGTGTTGAATTTCTGGACTCTTGACTATTACATGCCTTGCTGTAATTTTTTTGATCCTGCCTAATTGGAATTCTATGTGCTTCACTTACTGTAAGTAAAATTCTTTTTCTGTACCAGGGAAGTTTTCTGCCATGATATCTGTGAGCAGGTTTTTTTTTCTTCTTTTTTAATGTCATTTGTGCTGCCTTCTGCTTTTTTTATTGACTCTGATCAATCTTATGTTATTCTTCTTTGCGTCATCTAGCAGCTTCTGGAACGATTCCTTTTCTTTTCTTTTAGTACTGGAGACTAAACTCAGGACCTTGTGCTTGTCAGGCAGGTGCTTATGCCACTGAGCTATATATTCAGTCCTAGATTGATTTCTTGTGGTCCCTTGCTATTTTTAAGAACTTTCTGTTTATAATTACTAAGCACAATCTTGTCTTTTATATCTGAAATCCTGTCCTCACACTGGCTCATTCTGCTGGGTGTACTTTCAGTGGAAAGTTTAATCTTCTGAATATCTGTTTGAATCTGTTTTCCAGATTCCATTTCTTTTCTATGTTGAGCATTCATGATTTCCTTCATTTTCCTAATTTCTTTTTTAATATTTCAAAATATTCTGTATGTGCTCTAAGGTCACTAAGCATGCCTTTCATTGTAGTCACAAGATCTGCAGTTATCTGAGAAATCATTTCTATTTCTTTTTCTCTTTTTTTTTGAGGGGGTGATACCAGAGATTGAACTCAGGACCTTGCGCTTGCCAGGCAAGTGCTTATTCTACTGAGCTATCAGTAGAATAAGCTATCAGCCCTGAGAAATCATTTCTGATTTGATGTTTT
>NW_004526538.1:5210-6262 GCF_000260255.1 Octodon degus
TAAGCAGGTACTTTAGTCTGCCCTTAAGTTGACACAATTGATCAACCACTACAATAACAAAATCTAAACTGAACCAGAAAATTGTGTGCAGTAAATAAGCTCTCAAATTTAAAAGGGGTTAGGAGAGAGGAAAGAGAGAAATAGAAGAGGAAGAGATTAAAAGCAAGGCTGGAGGACAAAGGAAGATCACACAAACTTTGGGAAAGTGGTGAAGAAGACAGGAGGGAAAGAGAAGGAAGAAATAAAAACAACAGAATGGAACAACAACAAAATATGTTCAAGGTCTGGGGAGATAGCTCAGCGGTATAAGCACCTGCCTGGCAAGTGCAAGGTATCAAGTTTGATCCCCAGTACCACAAACAAACAAACAAATACCACATTTAATAGAAAAAGCAAAAACAATTAAGATAACATTTTTTTTAAAAGAGACAAAGAAAATAAAAAATACGTTCACTTCAAGGTGTGTTTCTGCTGTCACTAGTAGACAATGTGGACAGAGTCAAGATCCAAATTGATTAATCCCAGAAAGGCAGCTGTAGTTTATCACTGGGGTAGTGAATAATCCCAGTGAGCCTACATCCTTAGTGCTACTGACATTCAGCCTGGTTTTTGCTGTGAGGCTGCAACAGAACTGCTCAGCTTGTGGCAGTTTGTGTACCCCCTCTGGCTTGAACTCGGCTCCCTGTCAGCTAGAACTAGGCTCCTGCAGAGTTAAACTCAGCTCCCTTACCCTGATACTGGGAGCTGCTAGATGGAGTCAGCAATTGCTCTGAGTTCTGAGCTCAGTTGGCCCCTCTCCAAGACAGCTACAGGCCAATGGTCCTCTCCTGGGGGACATCTGAATCCAAGTACCTCACTAGCCCCTGCAGTCTGCTGTGTCTACTGCACCATCCACTGTTGTGCTTCTCCCTGAGGCCTCTGGGGTTGCCAGTAGTCCCCAGGGGTCTTCAGGTTCAAGTTGCCCCTTCCATGCAGTGAGTCCGGGCTCTGGGAGATGGCATTGCCTGCTATCTCTCCCTTTTTTGTTGAAGTTTCTCTCTCCATGGGCTTCA
>NW_004526539.1:0-514 GCF_000260255.1 Octodon degus
GTCCATTTACATTTATGGTTAGATTTGAGATGTATTGACTTGCGATTGACATATTATTTACCTGTTGTCGTTTACTCCTTTTTCTCCTGTGTTTAAGTTTTTGCCCTACTTAGTTGGTTGCTTCTGATCTCATTCGGGGAATTCTGATCATTTTGGTCCCTACCTAGAACATCTTTCATTAGCCTATGTAGGGTCGACTTTGTCATCATTAAATTCTTAACTATTCTTTTTCATGAAAGTATTTTACTTCTCCATCAAACTTGAATGTGAGTTTTGCAGGCTATAATAGTCTGGGTTGGAATTTGCTTTCATAGAGGACTTGTACTCTGCTCCATGCTCTTCTTGCCTGCATGGTTTGTGAAGAGAAGACAGCTGTAATTCTGATGGGTTTTCCTTAGAAAGTGATCTGCTTCTTTTCTCTAGTGGCTTTTGGTATACTATTATTGTGCTGAATTTCTGGGATCTTGACTATTATATGTCTTGGTGTGTTTTTAATTGGGTTGATGTTATTTGG
>NW_004526539.1:1619-3460 GCF_000260255.1 Octodon degus
TGGACTCGTTGGGTGGTTCTTTCCCTACACTCTCTGCAGGGATTGAAGCTGAAGGGTTTCACCCCAAGCCTATATGCCAGGCCTGAACTGAGTCTAAGGTGGACAAGGTGGAGTAGGGGAGAGGGGAAGCTCTCCCCCACACTCACTGGGCCTGGACTAGGACTGGATCTGGGGGTTCCCAGAATGCGACAGAATTTCTTACTTTGTGGGTGGTATGTGGGGGGTTACTATGGAGTGATGGGGGGCATCCCAAGTGGGTGAATGAAGGTGTCACCCATGCTATGCCTGGGCTGAGACCAGTAGGTCATTCCAGCACACGGTAGCCGGAAGCTCTCCCACACACTCACCGGGCCTGAGCTAGGACTGGATCTGGATGTTCCTGGAATGCTGCAGAAATTCCTACTGGGCAGGCGCTGTAGGGAAGGTGCTGTGGAGTGGTGGTGGGGGGGCATCCCAAGGGGGTGGAAGTGGGTCTCAACCACACTGTGCCTGGGCTGGGATGAGTAGGTCCTGTCAGCCCAGGGCAGCTGGAAGCTCTCCTACACATTCACCCGGCCTGGGCTATGACTGGTCCTGGGGTTTCCCGGAAAGAGGCAGAAATTCCTACTGGGCGGACAGGGTAGGGGAGTTGCTGCAGAATGGTAAGGGGCTTCCTAAGGGGGTGGAATAGGGTGTCACTCACGCTGTGCCTGGGGTGGAACCAGTAGGTCCCCCAACTGCAGGGTAGCCGGAAGCTAGGATTTGCCAAATTTTAACTGAGTTTTAAATCACTTGAATATCTCTTTGAATGTCCTTCATGCATTCTATTTCTTTTCTATATTATTCATTTAATGTTTCCATCATTTTTCTATTCTCCTGTTTTTTTTTTTCTGTTTCTTCTTTAGAAGCACTTAGTAATTATTTCATTATAATTATCATGTCTTTTTTTACTTCAAATATTTTTTCAGATCTGATTTCTTTTGTGCTTTTCTGCAGTTGTTTCTTTACTTCAGACACTAATATTTCAGAGATTTTAGTGTGTGACTTCTGGTTTCTTCTCTGCTATTGTCTTCTGCATTTGTTCTGGGTGAGCTTGAGGCCTGAGAATGCATTTTGCTCCTTCTCTTTACCATATTGTATAGCACTGTCTTCTGACCTTTGTGGTAAGTATTTGGTTAATTTATTAACTTCCCAATCCCATAAAAGCTCCAACCTTTGTCTCTGCCTTGAGGGTCTTTGCCTTCTCTTTTGCCCACCCTCCTGCACATGGCAATAAAGGTGCTTTCACCTGATTCTCTTTCATGCAAGAGGAAAGAATCTTACAAATGCATATATGGTAATGTATACTGATAGATCACTGTGCAATGAAAATACAAATCAATAAGAAATCAGAAAAAAGGTCAGATGCTCTTGGAAAATTAACAAGATACTCCAAAACGAACAATGGGTCACAGAGAGGATCAAAAGAGAAACCCATAAATATCTGACAGTTAAAAATAATGACTGTATAACTCACTAAAAATTCTGAGATACTCTAAGAATGGTGTGAGGAAATTTTATTGGAATCAATGTTCACTTTGGCTAGCCCAAATAATCTCATAAGAAATTGTAAGATATTTGGAAAATAAATTGGATTCAAATTTAATCTAAGGAGAGAAATTATTAACAAGAAAAATAAAATCAATGTTGTGGCTAAAAATAATAATAATAAATCAATGAATAGATCAACTGAGTTTTTGAAAGAAAAAAAAATAAAAAGATAAGAACTCACTGAGATTTACCAAGAGGATGAAATTGCTCATGCTTATTCAATTAGAAATACAAAAATTGAAATCACAACAGCTATTACCAAAAGCAAGAAG
>NW_004526539.1:3985-6000 GCF_000260255.1 Octodon degus
AGAATGTAGCAATTCAGCATGAACAACTAGCTTTCATCCCAGTTATGCAAAAGTAGTTTAGCAAACCTATGTCAGAAAGTGTAATATATCACATGAAGAAATTTAAGTAAAAAACCACATGATGCAGAAAAGACTTTAAATAATATCCAGTATTCATTCTTTGCAGAACATTAAATGGGGACCTATTTCCCCTTCCATTTGTTCAATGAAATCAAAGTAGATCAAAAACAAAACACCAAAATAGAAACATTAAAAATGAGTGATGCAAAAGGTAAAAAAAAAATGAAGCTGCAGGTTTAATTAAGGATTTTCTAAGTAAAATATCAATGACACAAGAACTAAGAGAAGAATCAAGAATTTGGAAGACAAAAATTTGTAGCTACTCCTCAGAAAGAGCAATCATATCTAGAATATATAAATAATTAAAAGTAAATTGGACCACCTAAATTTTAAGACCTAGTCAAGTAATAGTCAAGTGAGAAAAAAAAACTTCACAGAGGAACAAGTACAAATAGCCAAAAAATATATTGAAACAATTTCAACAGCTCTTACTTCTAGTGAAATACAAATCAAAACAATGATATAATTACATCTTGAGAATAATAGCGATCAAGAAATTTGCATGGGCTGTAGTGCAAAATGAATCCTTCTACATTGCTTTTGAGAATGTAAATTAGTACAGCCCTTAAGAGAACAATGTGGCGCTCTCAAAGAACTACAATGAAAAATTTCATAATAGCAAGTTATCCTCCTTTTAGGTGACTTTTCGAAGGGCTTAAGAAATTCTACATCAATGATACATACAGGACCTGGCAAATGGCTCAGTGGATTAATGCACCTGCAAGCAGACCCAGGGACCAGGGGTTCCATCCTCAAGCCTGCCATGTGGGCCCCACTTCCAGGGCACGCTGCGAATGCAATTGAGACTATGAGTGATGGCACGTGCCTGTAATCCCAGATCTTGGGAGACTATAAGCAGGCGGGTCACTATGAGTCCGATCTAGTAGTTAGATCCTGAGCACCCCATAGACCCTTCCGTAAAATAAAAAAAATAAAGATATATACATATCAATGCTTTAGCAGCAAAATTCATAGTAGCAAAATCTTAAAAATAGCCTGTTTACCCATTAAGAGATGATTAGGTAAAGAGAATGTGACGTCCACATGTAACAAATGTGACTGATCTAAAAAGAAGGACAAATCTGAAAAATTTTCTGGAAAAGCATGCATCTAGAATATTTATAGCATTGAGTAAAATTATATACACTGTTATAAATATGATACCACAGATCTTATCTGAGTAAAGTATTGTACAAACAAAAAGAAAAAAGAAATGATAGGAGACAAAGTGAAAGATCTCTTATAAATAGTAAGGGCTTCAGGGTCCTAAAGGTTAGGAATGGAGTGAGGGTGAGGGCAGAGGGAAGTAGGTAAAGATATGTTATATACAAGGCCCTAATAAACTCAATTATCTTAGGAAAATTACATTATAAATATATATTAATTTTAGTATAAACAAGAAAGAGTAGGGAGGAATGGAGCCACAGTAGAAGAGTTGGCGGAGTAGAGAATGGGATGATTAAAAAGGAAATAAGCTTTATTATATACATATCTAACTGCTCAAGATGATTGTAAAAGGAAGCACTGGATTCACAGACAGAAGAACAAATTTAGAAGTACAAATAATGACTATTGTACTGTATTGCCAAATGTCTCTGTTCCTGTTTAACAATGTTCCTTTAATACCATCATTAAAAGTTGGATTATATGCAGAATATTCCTGATTTTACAAAAAGCACTAAAAATAACTATAAATTTAATTAAGGCTTGCCTAAAATAATTGGAAAAGAGCATTTCTTGAAACACAGTTTTGGATATTACACAGAAAGTGTGGCAAATTTTCATTTTTATGATTATTTCAAATAAAATGAAACAACTACCATCCTAAGTACTAACAGGAAGCCTATTTTATAAGTATCGGCTTCTCTCTTTAATGATTTTAATAGTCATATATA
>NW_004526540.1:0-937 GCF_000260255.1 Octodon degus
GCTAAATCTTGGAGACATCTAAAATGCCCATCATCTGAGGAATGGATGAAAAAGATGTGATATTTTTATACAATGGAATATTACTCAGCAATAAAGAATGATAAACTGGAAGCCTTCATATTTAATTAGATGCCACTTGAAGGTATATTCGTAAGTGAAATAAACCAGAACCACATATGTATATATCCTATATTCTCTTAAGAACTCAAAAGTAGAAATAAAAATAGAAATGTATATCACAGTTAAAAGGTAAGCAAGAACTGGAGAATTAAACAACAAAGAAAGGGCAAGGAGAAAAGCTAGGAAACATGACAGAAGCAAAGCCATACATTTATATGTACAAGATGTTTAAGGCAATGATCCTGAGAATCTTTAGCATGTTTTTGAATCTAGCAATTAATTCTTAGGATTCTCGCCCTGACTAACTGTTTATGCTGATACCTGTGAACTAAGCAACTGCACTGAAGATCACAATGTGTAATGCTAGGGTCATGTTTAGAATACCAGCCATTCTGGTCTTCTAAATATGTATTGCTTGTAATGTCATATTAAGTACTGCCATACTGTCTCTCAAGTATGTTTGGTTTTTAAAAAGAGTAATAAATGAAAACAAGAGACAAGAAAATAATGTCACAGCACTGTCCTGCTATAAGACTCTATATGGTTAGCTCTCTAAATTTTTGTGTACAAATATGTAGCTGTTTATTACTATTTTAAATTTATATTTTTAAAATTTTTTCTGCATATTTTGTAGAGACTTAAAGTTTGACATATCAATACTTGATGAAAAATACCTGTTCCATGTTATGCCTAAAGTGTTTGATATTCAGAAGATAGTGAGGTTAAGCTTAACTTCGTATGTTGTAGGCTAATAACAATAAGCTTTCGTCTTCATACTTTTCTACTGGATGGTTAAGACCAAGGTAAAGCAGGACCT
>NW_004526540.1:2204-3481 GCF_000260255.1 Octodon degus
TCTCAGCCTTTCACAGAGAACAATTTGGTCAAGCAATGGCCGTGACTCATCCACATGACTGACACTGACAAAGGATCTACAAACTGTGGTACAGGATTTCAGGCTGAATCCTGAAGGCATTTGACTGACCTTATCAGATACAAAAGTTATATTTCTTTTTATGTAGGTCTTGCTTTATGTTGGTCTTAACCATCCAACAGAAAAGTATAAGGATGAAGTATAAATATAAAGCCATATTATGCTGAGCTGTAAAAGGCTCAAGTCCACAATTTTTGATATTGCCATTGTTATAGAAAACCCAATACTATTATGGTCTACTGGACTATATTGGAGTATTTTGTTGAAGTCATGAACCTACTATATTTAAATGACAATGCAATTCCCTTCTCTGACCAAAGTAACCAAAAAAGCAGGATACCAATGAACAACCATTTTGTATCTGTGTACTCAAAATAGTTATTATAGATATACAGCAGCATTCTCTTACATCAATGAGTAGAGAGATTAGTTCTAATAGTGTTTGTGGACAGGATATTATGTATGCATCTTGTACAATGAGTAATCATTAAGACAACTATATGCAGTGTATTAATTATTGAAAGTGTGTTAGTAATCCGTTTTGAAACGGTCTCATTGCTATTTGTTTCTCAATAAAATTATTAAAACACTGTAAATTTAAACTAAAGATATATTTTAAATGAAATTGTACTGTTACATATTAAACTTTTTTATCATTTTCTTTGATTGTGATAAAAGGAATCATGTTTGAAAATATAGCTTCTGCACAGTTTAAAAAGAAATGGTCCTTTATTTGTATTCTCTTTTTTTTTTGTTTAGTTTTGTCAGAGAATGTATTTCACTGCCATTCAAATATTGTAGGTGGTTCTATTCAGCAAAATATTCCAATATAGTCCAGTAGTCCATAATAGTAGTGGGTTATCCATAGTACTGGCAATGTCAGACATTGTTGACCTGAGCCTTTTACAGCTCAGCATATTAACATGGCTTTACTTTTTGTACTTCATTTTTATACTTTTCCGCTGGACGGTTAAGACCAAGATAAAGCAAGACCTATGCAACAAGAGTTGTAGCTTTTGGATCTGATAAGATCAGTCAAATCTCCTCAAGATTTATCCTGAATCCCTCAACCACAGTTTATAGATCCTTTGTTAGTGTCAGCCATGTGAATGTGTCACAACCATTGCTTGACCAATTTGCTAGCAGTGAAAGCCTGAGGAATGTTTTCTCTACATGTGATTCTCCTTAGGAAGACTCTA
>NW_004526540.1:4613-5997 GCF_000260255.1 Octodon degus
CCCCGCAGCCCTTCTTTTTCTCTAGTTTTTGGTCTGTAATATTAAGTCGTTAACCTTCCTGAAGAGAACCTTATTATTATTACCTTACAACATATGCAGATGAGTTTAACTTCACTATCTGTTGATTTATTTTAGAATTTCATTTTTATTATATTAAGCAAATGATTATAAAATTCATCACCATCTTCAACATCCACTTGTTTCTGGTTGTATAAAATCTAAAGAATTTAAAAACATAGAATGTCTCACTAATTTGCATGTCATCCTTGCACAAGTGTCATGCAAGTCTTCTCTGTATCATTCCAATTTTAGTATATTTGCTTCTAAAGAGAGCACTACTTTTTGATTTTTTAGGGCTTCACAGCTAAACATCTGCCTTGAGTTCAGAGAGATTAGGACTTCAAATTTTCAGCAGTTTTGAAACTATTAAAAATTTGACAACTGTTAGAGATGGCCCAAAAGCATCTTACTTAATGACATGGACAGAATTTTCGTGAAGACCAAGGGGAATAGCATATGATTTACATTTAAAATTCATCTCTAAAGTCTCCTGTGTTTAGAAAGTAATTTGATGATTTGAGTGCTATGTTTATAAGAGAATTCACTACTTAGTTCAGTTGCTGAAAGTAACATTGGGTAGATTGGGTAGTTGGCCCTGGTTGGAGGTGGCTCATGAGGGCCTGCCCTGAACTGTTGTATTCTTTCCCATGAATCCTACCATCTCTCTCTGCCTCTTTGCAGCTCTGGGGGAAGTAGCTATCCTCTGATAAACACGTGTGCTATGGCATTTCTACTTTGAAACCAATAAACCGTGGACTGACATCACAAGAAAATACTCATTTGAAACCTCTTTCTTTAAATCATGGATATTTAGTAGTCCCTGTCAATGACAGTAAATCTAAACAATACAACAATATTCCAGGCAAAGAATTTTTAAAAATAAAAGTTAAAATGATTAATGAGATCAAATAAAAAAATAGTGGATTGAATAAAAGAAGACAATGAAGGATATGAAAAACCAGTTCAGTAAAGAGATAGAAGTACTTATAATAAACAACTGGAATCCTGAAATGAAAGCATCAATAAGTAGAAAATAAAGAACTCAGTTGAATGTACAGAAAGTTGACAAGATCAATCAGAAGCAAGAGTATGAAAGTTGAAGAAAGCGCTGAATAGATTACTCACTTTTGTTGGATGAGTCTAAAATAACTAACATAAAGCTCATTATTTTGTACTGAATTGAAAGTGCTTGTTCGAAATATGTCAATGGAATTATATCAGAAATTTTCCTACCTTGTTAAAATACTTTTGGTGGTACCAGTGATTGAACTCGGGACTTTGTGCCTTCTAAGCAAGTACTTATTCCACTGAGCTATCTTCCTAG
>NW_004526541.1:0-504 GCF_000260255.1 Octodon degus
GTTATCTCAGCGCTCCTGGGGGCAGGGGTGGGGCCAGCAGGGCACCCCGGGGACTGAACCGTGGCTGCTGCGCTCTACCTAAGCAGAGGCTTTAGTCCACTGAGCTACCTGGCCAGCCCTTTGCACCTTCTACAACTGCATTTCTTTTCTTTTTTCTTTTCTTTTTTTTTTTTTTTTTGGTGGAACCAGGGATTGAACTCAGGCCATTGCACTTGCCAGGCAAGCGCTTATTCTACTGAGCTATCTGCCCGGCCCCAACAACTGCGTTTCTTATGTCTTTTGGCTCATAGTTCCAGAATTGAAGCATCTAGCTTTGATGTCATACTGCCTTTTTCTGCCCTCTTATAAGGATACTTGTGGGCTGAGGATGCAGCTTGCCTAGCACATGTAAAACCCTGGGTTCAATCTCCAGCCCTGAAAATAAATAAATAATTTTTTAAAAATAGAAATAAAGGGGGACTATGTATCCCACTCTGGCTTGAACTCATGGCAATCCTCCTGCCT
>NW_004526541.1:3009-4151 GCF_000260255.1 Octodon degus
AGAAGGCTTCAAAAAATAAAAATATATGTCATAATCTCACATAGAGTCAACATCAAGAGATATTTTCTGTAAATTAATTTACAAATGTAACACAATAACAAAGAAAGTACCAGTGATTTTTTAAAATGGGGAACTGATTATGAAGGCCATATTAAAGGAGGTGCAGTAAGAGAGGGAGGGGATTACTCTATTAGTTAACTAAAAATATTCTAATAGCTCGGTAATGCAAATATGGTGCCATCTTATAAAAGCTGTCCAATGAAACAGAAGAGAAAACCTAGAAATGCGTGCAGATGCCTGCAGGAATGCTCTCCATGATGAATATGGGAGAGATGAATTATTCAGTGGATGGTAAGCGGACAGCTGGGACCCAGCCAGCAGAAAGCAAAGTCGGAGCCACATCAGACATGTCCCATCAGTATAATTTCTAAAGGGACCATGATCTAAACAAAGAAGGCGAAATCATACACCCTTGAAGGAAATATTGGTGAACCTGTTTAAGTTTTCTAATAATGCTTTAAAATTCAGAAGACATTTATAGAATTTTAAAAGGCTACATTTAAAAACAGGCTTGACAAAAACATATCCATATCTAAATCAAACAATAGATACATAAACTGGATTATTCTTCTTACAAATCATGTCACAAATGTGTATTTTCTAAACACGGAATCCTAAAAAAGATTAAAAGAAAAAGACCAGTAGCCTAAAGGAAAAGTGAGCAAAGGTATAAATAGACAGTTCTCAGAAAATGACATGCAAATGGATGGATTATAAACATGAAAATATGTTCAGACTTGCTCAGAGAGAAATGCATATTTAAACTACACTGTGATACCTTTTTATGGCTTTTTCTTTCAAATATCAATTTGAAAAGTTTTAACACACTTCTGGTGTATCTAGACTGGCAAAGTGATATTCTGGTCATTGCTGGTGCTAGTGTAAATTGGTAGAATCACTCTTCACCCTGGTCATCTAGCCGGGGTGACCATGCAAACTTAGGTTTGTAGAAAGGCATTTTCTGGGCAATGTTACTAATAACAAAGACTAACTAGCTAACCAGTCGACGGTATTTCTGTTCAATGGAAAGACCAAGAGACCGCTATGAGGTAAGAAGCAACCTCCAAGAGACTGTTAAAGTG
>NW_004526541.1:5046-6022 GCF_000260255.1 Octodon degus
GAAGGAGGGGGCTGAACCCAGGGCCAGCGCAGCTCTGGCCCTCAAGAGCAGACACCAGGCGGTCTGCTGGGTGACGGAACCATGTTTCCCACTGCTGTACCCCCGAGTGGGGTATCCCTCCTCATACAGGATGGGGGGGGGGGCACCACTCACTGGTCTCGTCTGTCCTGTGCCTCACTGGTTTGCTGTGATGTGGTTTTGCTATGTATCCTGTGTCCATGTGACCTGATTCAGTCTAATAGGTTCACAGATGGTAATTTTTTTGATAGCGTGATTCATTTTTTAGTTTGTGCTTTAGGATTTTGCTGTGCACGGGAGTTGGTTTGTTTTCGTTTGATAAATTGGGTGCGCCCACACCGGGTGATTATCTGTACACAGAAAAGTTACCAAATCATTCTACACCAGCATTTGTGCTCAAAAGAAAACAAACTGATGTCTTATAAAATGGAGTTTCTCATGGAAGGCAAGCCCGAAAGCCACTATTCTGCAGGGTCCACCAAAAACAATACACACCGCAGCAGTTTGCCATGCTAGTACATGTCCACAACCTCATGGCCACCTCTTTGGGCACCTCTTATAATTGTAGAGGCCAAAAGAAACTTATATTCATCTCATGACATCTCAATAAATTTAATATTAAAATATCTAAACAAGTTTTTCTTTTCCTATTGTATGCTCTTTTTTTTTTTTTTGCAGGGGTGGGGCAGACTCTACATAACTGGAGTAACTCATAACAGGACACTGCCTGATCTACATACCCTGAAAGAGATTTCTTCATTTTTTATTTACAATTTTTTAATGCTTTAGTTTGTCCAATAAATAGTTATACTGAGCATGGTGGTGTACAACTGTGATTCTGGCAGTTGGGAGGCTGAGGCAGGAGAGCTGCTATAAGTTGTCACATAGTGAGTTCAAGACCAGCTTGGATTACATAGCAAGACCTTGTCTCAAAAAAAAAAAAAGTCATTATTTCTAT
>NW_004526542.1:0-554 GCF_000260255.1 Octodon degus
TCTTCATCACCTTTTTTCCCTCTCTATCTTTTATTCTGCTCTTTAATTTATTTAAGCTCTGGGTTTCTCACACAGGAGAAAACATACAATACTTAAGCTCGTATGTCTAATTTATTTGATTTATATCTCAAGGAGCTTCTGTTTTCTTACAGATGACTCAAGTGCACCTTTTTAAAATATATTTTACTTTTTAAATAATAAAAAATAGCAATAAGAAAAACAGTAACAGAAACAATACAAAATTTCACTAAACAAAGTAATAAGAATTCAACAATGGTTGCTGTATTGCATGATGTTATCTTCAAAATAGTTGTTTAGGTCACTAGATATAATCATACAAAATTGGTTTAAACAAAAAAACACCAAAAAATTTATAAGAAATAAAATAAGAATAATAGGAAAAAATTAAGCATTAACTGCTCCTTCCAAAAGGCCAGCAGAAATGAGCAGTAAAATTATCAAATTATCTGCATATAGACATAGATATATCTTCTCCCCTTGTTTCTTTTGTCCTTTTCCTCATTCCTATTCCAGGTACATCTTTCTCTGTCCAA
>NW_004526542.1:1848-3035 GCF_000260255.1 Octodon degus
CTTCTTCTTCTTCTTCTTCTTCTTCTTCTTCTTCCCTTTTCCTTCCATTAAACCATTTTTTCCTCCCCATTTACAAAAGCTGACAACCTGTGATTCTGAGAACAAACCCCTTCTACCTTCCCAAGTCTTCATTTCACACTTGAGACTGGCTTTCAGGTCATGTGTAGAGGAAGCAGCACTTGGAGATAATCACAGTTGGCCAGTATGTGACCACAAACACCATCCACCGAATTTCAATATAAATCAGTAAGTGAACCAGTGAAATACAGAAAAGGGGAAAACTAGAATAAGAAGCAAAACCACCTCAACCTGGGTGCTGACCCCAGGCACAAGTCTGGGGACAGCCAAGCTGTCAAAAGCACAAAGGTTTTCAGGGAAAAAGTTTGGGGGAGGTGGCCCCAGCTGGTCATTCACTCCACGTGCCATCACTCTCAGTGTTGGCCAAGCTATAGAGTTCCCCCACCCAGACACTGCCTAGGGTCTCAGATAATAGCAGAAAAGTGCTTCCCTATTCACAGAACCTGTTCCTGGGACAGGTCTGAAGACCAACCAAGTCTGTGAAATTCACAAAAGCCTTTGAGGGAAATAACCAGGGTGGTAGAT
The DNA here is from genome assembly GCF_000260255.1 of Octodon degus. Classification (NCBI taxonomy): domain Eukaryota; kingdom Metazoa; phylum Chordata; class Mammalia; order Rodentia; family Octodontidae; genus Octodon; species Octodon degus. Next base: position 2,452 of record NW_004526542.1, read on the forward strand.
ACCACTGTCACCTTCAACTGTTGCCCAGCAAAGTGCTTTTCCCACTGGGACATCACCCAGAATCAGAGATAATAACAATAAAGGGCTCCCTATTCACCAGCACCTCAGAAACTACAAAGCAGATGGAAATGTGCAGTGCTGCAGCAGGGCCAAAATCTGTGACTGCTGGCAGCACAGTGAATTGTACCAGACAGTCCACACTCACGCTTTCATCTCTCAGCAGCGGGCCCTGAGGGAAATATGGTCTGACAGAGTCTCATGGCAGTGAGTCAGGGACACAGCACTAAGTAATGGACCAGACAATCTTGGCTCAGGCTTCTGTCTCCCTGGCACCTGGAACAGCAGGAAGCAAGTACCAGAGAGAAACATAGAGGTCTGCCACAGCTGGGACCCACAAACACCAGGGGTGAAGAGAAACAGCCTTGCTTAGCTGGGACAGCCTCTCCTGACCTCAGATGCTGTTGTAGCCATGGGATCTAAGCCTGCTAAGAAAGGGGAGCCAGGAGTTCCAGAGACAGGAAGGACAGGTGGCTAGCTGGGAACACCAGGCTGAGAACCACTTGAGGGAACAACACAGATCGTCC
>NW_004526542.1:5290-6060 GCF_000260255.1 Octodon degus
CTCTTGGAAAGCTGCAAACAGGCAGATCGCTACGAGTCCAATCTAGTAGTGAGGCCCTGAATACCCTGAAGACCTTTCTCTAAAAAATACAAAAAAAAAAAAAAAAAGATGGGACAGAGCCAAACAGAAACCAATATCCCACTCTCAACTAACTGAAAAGGAAAGATCATGGGACAGACAGAAACCAAAGGTCTCCTATACTCAGAAGACATTCCTGAAGCAAAGACTTTTCCTAGAGAGGCCTTGATACCAGTGATATAGGTACTTCCACCAAAATTCACAAGGATCATCACAAAAAAAAATTTAAAAAATAGAAATAGAAAATGTCAAGATGAAGGAGCAAAATGAAACTTCAAACCTACATCCCCGCCAGAACAAGTCCAGGAGATTTAAACATAGAAGAAATTGGAAGTCACACACGAAATTTCTGAAATGCTAGCAAATAAAGTAAAGAAACAACTTCAGGAAGCTGTAAAAGAAATCAGATTGGAAATAATCTCTCAGCTTAAAAAAAAAAAAAATGCCTAAAATGTTTGATACTCAGACAGATAGTGAGGTTAAGCTTAACAGCCTAGGTTGTATGGTAATAACAATAAGCTTCTATTCTGAAGAGTTAACAACATAAGTTTGCAGACCAAAATTAGAGAAAAAGGAGGGATACAAGGAAAGCCAACATTTTTGGCCCTAGCCTTCTAAGGTCAATTAAGACTCAGGACATATGAGAACTTGTACTGTAACATCATGTAACTCGGTAGTGTCCCAAATTTTCT
>NW_004526543.1:0-1019 GCF_000260255.1 Octodon degus
AAATCCATAAATTTTATTATCGCATTAATGTATATAAAAACATTTCAGTTAATTTGCACAGCTGGCTATAGCAAACTATGCTTTTCTGAGCTATCCTGTGCACATACATTGTTAAATACATTTACATCTCTGCACAGCACCTCACCTTGCTGAGGAATTTCAGGCAAATGGTTTCCCAAAATGCAAGAAGTAGTGGGTCATCACAGACTGTACCCAACACTGACTAACAGAAGTTCCCGTGGCTTTGTGTGTAGGTTCGCAATAGGCATTCTGTTTTCTGTTCTTTTAGCTTCACGTCTTCTGTTAGTTGTGTATCTGATTAAAGCTTTTTCTCTGTTTCTTTTGTAGATGAAGTATTACAGTCACATCCAGATAAAACAAAACAAATGTCCCTGTGCTCATAGAGGTAAATTTATGTTGAAGAAAAACGTATTTTTACAGCATACGAGGTGGTCAAATATGGGGTGATTGTCTACAGCTCGGTCTGAGTGACAGAAAAATTGGCATCGTTGGGTTAAGAGGTGGGCTCACATGGATCCCTGCTCAGCAGCCTTGGTGGGGCAGCCTGGGGCCCTGCAAGGGTGGAGCCGGCTGCGAGGGCCGGGCGAGCATCTCCAGAGGCTCAGCGTCCGTGTCCTCTTCCTCCTGATCATGCCGCACATCCATGACTCACTGTGCTGGGATTGCCCCATGCTTTGTCATTCTCTGCCCCTGGAGCTCACCAGTGCTAGCTCAGCCATTGCCCTTGAAAGGTCTTCTGTCCTGCACCTCCCTTGATGCCTTCCCTAAGGCCACCCTGTCCATGTCCCAGGTGAAGAGCTTGGGCAGGAGTTCACTGCAGGGTGGACACTATTCCTGTTCTGCTGGGCTGCTCTGATCCCTTCCCAGAGTGCGACGTTGCAGGGACAGGCAGGTAGTAGAGCCCACTTCAGGAGGCACCTCAGCTTTTTTCTCTAAATAACACAATGGCCAGTGTCCACCAGGTAAGCTTGTCCTTCACGTCACTTTCCTGTGTTTGG
>NW_004526543.1:1445-3346 GCF_000260255.1 Octodon degus
TTGCATTCCCGTGTCTCTGCTCTGCTACACTATATGGTGCTGGAGAGTGATGGTGTGGCATTCTCTCTCCAGTGCCAGACTCTAGCCTCTGTCAAAACTCAGCTGGTGATAAATGCATGGATTTACCTCTAGACTTATTTTCTATTCTGTTTCACCAAGCTGTGTGTCCATATTTATAACGATGCTGTGTGGTTGGTATTAATGCAATTTTGTAGTCTACTTTGCATAAAGTTTTATGTCTGTCTTTTTTTCCTACGGTAATAATATGGGTTTATTCCATGCTGGGGCATGCAGACTAAAAGTGTCGAAGCTTACCCTAGTTCTTGATCTGTCCTCACAGAAATATCCTTCAGACAGAAGTTGCATCTCCTCTACCTCGAGCTCTGTAACTGCGACTTAGAGGGAAGCTCAGGGAAGGCATAAGAACAGAAAGCTCTAAAGTTCTCTCTGAACCAAATGATTTTACTTTAACAACTTGTGGAGAATTTTAAACTTGAGAGTCTTCAGAGACACAAAAGGAGGTTATTTATTTAAAAAAATAAGAGAATATTGGTGGCTTTGTGAGTTTAAAAGACCCAGCTACAGTTTTACCAGGAAGAGTCAAGTAAAGAACAGCCCTTCACTAGTCAAAATTATCCTCATAATGGGCAATAACATATACCCCTAAAAGGAGGCCAGAATTTAATTGGATCAGACTGTGGAACAATTTATGCTCCAGGGCATTGTTGAAAATAATCAGCTATCTATTAGTGGAGGCTAAGAGTGTAATAGCTGGAGACACAAATATCTGGACAGACAGCAGAGAAAGAAAGAGAAGCTTATTGTTAAAATAACATTTAATGTTGATAAATGTGCATGTCCAAGACTGCAGCCTCTGTTACAGCGGGGCCCAGGAAATGAATATTGGAAAAATAATTTATTCACCTCTAAAATTATAAAGAAACAAACAAACCAGCAAACAAACAAATGGGTAGAATTAGTATCTAACATGGTGCAATACATTGCCTAAGTATCTGCTTCTCAACAAACAGAAAACTGAAGTAGGAAGATACGGCTCCCCAGAGAAAGAGGAGCAGGCAACAGAGCCTGCTGAGAACCAGAGATTCTACTGGACAGACTTTTCAGAAATCATGTGATAAACATTTTCAAAGAACTAAAGAAAACTATGCTTTCACAAATGAGTAAAGAAAAACAACACCACCACTTTATCAAATAGAGAATAAGAATACATAGATACAAATTATAAGACAAATATGGCCTGTAGAGCTTCAATGTACAATAATTAACATTGAAAATTTAATGTAAAGACTCATGATATATATGAATTAGAAGAACCATTGATCTACAAATGTATACAGATTTTATATTTGAATAACAATACAAAAAACAAATGAAAAAGACTTAAATGAGCTTTAAAGGGATGTGTTGTAATTGTGAGCACGCTGAGGTACCATAGGAGGAGAAGTGGTGCAAAAAGGAAGAAATAACATAAGAATACTTTGGGAAATAATAGCAGAAACAGTTCAAAAATATTGAAAAAATATTAAACTATACTTAAAGAAGCTTAATAAAATGTGAGGAGGCTACACATGCACATATATTGATCTGACAAATCGTAATAAAATGTTTAACAGCAAGGACAAATTAAAGCCCAAATAACACCTAAGTCAGTGAGATAAAAGATGACTTAACCCATACAAAAATCATGAAGAGTATTATAGAATCAATAATATGTTTAAAAATGCTCCAGAATATACCACGTGGTAAATCATAAAATAAACATAAAAAATGTAAGTGGACTTAAATCATGCTAAATATAATATAAAGGAATGAAGTTAGAGTAGTAGGAAAAATTAAAAATAAAAGTATGTGTTCCTTAAATATATTCTTAGACACAGGTG
>NW_004526543.1:4361-6086 GCF_000260255.1 Octodon degus
TCATAGCTAGATCTTGTAAACAACAAAAATGCCCATCATTGGTCATTTTTGGAGGAATGAATAGAAGAGATATGGTATTTTTACACGATGGAGTATTCCTCAACTATACAAAATGGTAAATTCAAGTCTGTTGTAGATAAATGGATGCACCTAGAATCTACATTGGTAAGTGAACTACATCAGATCCACATGTGCAAACATTGTTTTCTCCCACTAGTGTGAGAATCTGGAAGAGTAGTTAAAATCAGAAAGGCAGAATAGACACTGTGAAAGGGAAAGTATTTGCTCAATAGGAAGAAAAACCTGGGATGAGGATAAGGACATATGAAAGAAGGTCAAAGATATATTTAGGTATATATGCAGGATAGTTTAGATAACTGTTCTCTTAATTTCTGCTGGTTTTTAAAAAGGACTAGTTAATGCTTAATTTTTATCTTATTTTTTTCTTTTGAATTACTTACAATGTCTTTGTTATGGTTTTGTTTTTTCATTAAACCAATCTTGCATATTTATATCTGGTAACCTGAACAACTCATTTTGACATAACATTATGCAATACAGAGATCATTGTTGTATTTGTATTACTTATTTAATGAAATTTTGTATTGTTTCTAGTGTTATTTTCTTCTATCACTATTTTGTATTTATTTTAAAAATGATACACCAACAAGTTAAATACTTTAGACAAAAATGTGAAAATCACTATATGACACAAAACTGCAGAACGTGGTGATCTACTGTGAAAGTCCCACAATCGGAGAGGCAAGAGCTGGAAGATCACAAGGTTAAGCCCAGCTGAACCATTCAGCTGCCAAGAGAGCCTAACCTGCACTGAAGAAGGGTCTGAGCACGACTGAGTGTGAAGATCCTGGGCTAACCCTTAATAGAGAGAGAGAGGGACAGAGACACAGACAGACAGACAGACAGACAGACAGACAGACAGACAGACAGAAAAGTTAACAAAATGGACTTTAAAAGAAATATAAATTTGAATATATTTATACCCATACACATAGCATTTTAGCTGACAATTTTATGAAATATTAAAAAGAAATCCATATATATGCTTCATGAACTTTTCTACAAAATAAAATATTTGCTCTTGCACATTTTTTAAATTAAAAGAGAAAAAATTAGGAAAACAAATACCAAGAACAAAGACAAAAGCAAAGCATCACAAAACAATAAAATGGCACCAAATTTCAAACAAAGAATGGAAAGTTATCAGCGGTTGTTACATTACATACTGTTGTCATCGATTTGTTGCTCAGATTACCAGATATAGACATGGAAAGCTGATCAAACAATTAAGCATTAACTCTTCCTTTCAATAAACCTTGATTTTTATCATTTCTGATATCTTATCTACTATTTTTATACTCTTTAAAATAAAAACATAAAATATTTGAAAAGACTTCTGCAGTCATGATGCCAAAGTTGGCTGGATTCTAAAACCAAGGAGAAATATCACAAAAAAATAAAATTCAAGGCCCATAGATATTTCTCGGGTAGAATGAAGTATGTTGAACAAAAAAGTATCAAGTGTAATCCATCACCATATAAAAAGTATTGAACTCTATTACCTTGTAAAATTTGTCCTCAAATCTAAGGTCAACCTAACACTGTCAAAATAATTATTGTAGCATATTTTTTCAAAAAAAGATGAAAAATACACAATGTTATCAATAGACACAATAAAGTATTTCATGTTACTTTAAAATAAAA
>NW_004526544.1:0-1706 GCF_000260255.1 Octodon degus
AGATAGTGAGGTTAAGCTTAATAGCCTAAGTCGTTTGATAATAGCAATAAGCTTGTCTTCTGGATGGTTAGCAACCTAAGTTTGCAGACCAAAATTAGAGAAAAAGGAGGGCTACAAGGAAAGCCAACATTTTGGCCCTAACCTTCTAAGTCAATTTAGTCTCAGGACATTTGAGAACTTGTACTCTAACGTCATGTACCTCAGTAGTGTCCCAAATTTTCTGATCTAGAAGATTATGGGGCCAAAGAGGAAAGTGATCGATGATGTAGAGTGTGCCTAAGGAGTGTGACATGGAGAGTAAACATTCTCTCAGGCTTTCACAGAGAGCACATTGGCCAGACAGTGGCTGTGACTCATCCACATGACTGACACTGACAAATGTTCTACAATCTGAGGTGCAGGATCTCAGGATAAATCCTAGGGGATTTCACTGACCTTCTCAGTCCAAAAAGCTACAACTCATGTTGCACAGGTCCTGCTTTACCTTGGTCTTAACCATCCAGTAGAAAAATATGAAGATGAAATATAGGAAGTAAAGCCATGTTGTTATGTTGATCTGTGGAAGACTCAGGTCAATAATTTCTGACATTGCCAGTTAAACAGAAGACCCAATGCTACCATGGACTATTGGACTCTTTTAGAATATTTTGCTGAGTTTACACACCTATAATATTCAATAATGGAACTTCGAAAAAATGGGGTATACAGATGAATGTCCATTTTGTATCTGTGTATTCAAAGTGGTTAGGACAGATATAAAGCTTCATTCTCTTAATGAATAGAATGATTTGTTCTAATGGTGTTTGTAAATAGGATCTCAAGTCCAGATCTTGTACAGCAATTAACCACTAAGAAGAATATATGCTGTGTGTTATTAGTTGAAACTGTACTTCTGATTTGATTTTAAACTGTCTCATTGTTATCTGTTTATCAATAAAATTTTGAAAAAATAAATAAGCTTTTAACTACTTTGACATCCTCAAATCCCTCTTGAACCCTGATAATCTGAATGTTTACCCTTCTCATACTGTTCCAAAGTTCCCTTAGGCTTGCTTCATTCCTCGTTTTTCTTTTTTTCTCTAGATATATATTTTCAACTACTCTTTGACCTCACTATTTTTTGTGTGACCTGCCCTGACAGTTATGCCTTCTGTTATGTTTTTAATTATGTCCACTGTATTTTTCAATTCAAGGATTTGATTTTAAATTTTTTTCAACTCTCCGTTGTTTCTGCTAGAGTATTACATAATCTTCCTGTGTTTTCCTGAAGCTCACTGAGTTTCTTTCTTTTTTTTTTTTTAATTTTATTTATTTATTTATGTGTATGTGTGTGTGTGTGTATGTGTGTGGCCAGCTCAGCCCACCAGGGGGCGGTGCTGGCTGGCATGTGGTGCTGTGGGATTGAACCGCGGTCCCCGTGCTTTGCCAAGCTTGTTCTAAGTAGGTGCTTTAGACCACTGAGCCATCTCACCAGCTCCATCACTGAGTTTCTTTAAAACATGTTTTTTAAGTTCTCCATATGAGAGTTCCTCCATACTTGTTGACATTTCTTCTTCTCCTTCTCCTTCTCCTTCTCCTTCTCTTTCTCCTTCTCCTTCTCCTCCTTCTCCTTCACCTTCTCCTCCTTCCCCTTCCCCTTGCCCTTCCCCTTGCCCTTCCCCTTCCCCTTCCGCTTCCTCTTCCTCTTCCTCTTCCTCTTCCTCTTC
>NW_004526544.1:3947-6100 GCF_000260255.1 Octodon degus
CTCTCTCTCTCTCTCTCTCTCTCTCTCTCTCTCTCTTTCTCTCTCTCTCTCCCTTCCTCCCTCCCTCCTGCCCACCTCCCTGCCCTTTATAAAGTTAGAAGAGAATAACTCATGGGTAACTCTTGTCTCCCTGCCTTCTTCATGCATCTTGTTCACATAAAAGCCTTTGGGTGTATATTTAGGTGCTTAAATTAGTGCATCTCTTAGGAGATGATAGCTACAAGATCTTCTTCAGCTGCTATTTTGCTCTATCTCCAAAATGTGCTCTGCTTACCACTAAGTTTCTGTCACTATGATAGCCATTTTATTTGTGAAAAATAGAAACAGTAATGTTTTAGAAACACATTTGTAATGCTTGCAAAAAATCAACATATTTTAGAATCAGTTTGAATTTTCTGTATCTATAGAATAAGTTATCCTTAGTCTCAAAGTGGAAAATTTTCATCTTTAAATTTTTTGTTTGTTTTGTTTGTAAAAGGAGAGATGAAGTCATCATCTAGGAATTTAATTTTGTTTCCTGTGTTTGCCCTCTTTCCTTCTCTAGCCTCTCTTATAACCATTTTGTCACCTAAAACTATAATTTCTGAATTCTGAGGCCTTTTTTTAAAGTCTCAGCATTTTTTATTCTGTTGCTCTTCTTGGTGAAGTTTTCTAAAAGTTGAATATGTTACTTTAACTGTAAAGATCATTTGACCTTAGATTATTTAACTGCATTTTCAAAAGTTTCTTTTGTCAACTCAGTATTTTTTTTAGCAACTCCTATGAACTTTCTAACTTTGAAACCTAAGCAGAATTTTTTTCTATTTTTACCCTCCATCTCACATTTTATTTTTAAGAAAGAACTTTTCAGTATGAATTTCATGAGATCAAGTGGATGACTAATTCCAATCACATGGTTGCAGGGTGAGTTTCTTAGCACTTCTTATTTCTAAAGATATGTGCTGCTCTGTAGTGTATAGTTTAAACTCGTTTGCTCAAGGTGTAACATAAATAGAGGGTAATTTTAAAAATTTACTTTCACTGGAGCATTTTGTTCTTTCTTTCTTTTTTGCAAAATAGTAATAATGTGTTACCACTTTAATATAAAATGTGATCAAAACCCAATTACAAGAGTTCAAAAATGCATTGAAAAAACAGCAAGTTTTTAAACAAAATAATTTCACTGAGAAACAAATATCAATGAGACAGTTTCACAAGCAATTACTGGCACATTTTCAAGAATTAATACATTGCATATTGTTGTCATAGTGGTTATTCATTGTATGAGATGCAGACATGATAGCCTGTCTCAAACACTATTATAACAAACTTCTCTATTCATTGAATTAAGAGAATGGAGCTGTATATCTATCCTAACTATTTTGAGTATACAGATACAAAAGGGTCATTCACTTCTATCCCACTTTTATGGTTATTTTTTCAGAGATGGGCATTCCATTGCCATTTAAATATTGTAGGTGCTTGAATTCAGCAGAATCTCCCAATATAACCAAGTAGTCCAGTGAGACGACCGAGGACCTTCTGGATCCTGAACAGACCCAGAGCGCAGGCCTGGCCAGTGAGTGAGATGACTGGGGCTGCAGGATCCTGAACAGACCCAGAGAGCAGGCGTGGTGAGTGAGTGAGATGACCGGGGCCACGGGATCCTGAATAGATCCAGAGCACAGGCCCAGCAGTGAGTGAGATGACTGAGGGCCTTCTGGATCCTGAACAGACCCAGAGCACAGACCAGCTGTGAGTGAGACAACTGAGGGCTGCGGGATCCTGATCAAACCCAGAGTGCAGGCCTGGCAAGTGAGTGAGACGACCCAGGGCCACGGATGCTCACTGGACTCAGGCTGCAGGCCCAGCAGGGTACCCTTCAGCAGAACTCCCTGCAAAGAGGCTAGAGGCAAGACCAACCAGCTGATTCAGGAGTAGAACATCTTCCCAGAGAGACACAAAGGGTTCAACTCTAATGCCTGCAGCAGAAAGAAGTGGAGCACAGCAGCCAGAACCAAACAACACTGGAGGAATCAGAAGTGCATAGATCTAGACCTGGTGCTAAGGTAATAACTCTATCTAAGCTCTATACTAAAGGTCAGAAGACAGTGGTATACAAAATGACAAAGAGAAGGAACAAAATGCAGTCTCAGGCCCTGAGTCCACCCAGT
>NW_004526545.1:0-1219 GCF_000260255.1 Octodon degus
AAAATAAATAAATAAAAGAATATGGGCAATAATAGAAGAAAGCTTCCCAAATATGAGGAAACAATCTGACATTCAGGTAACTGAAGCATACAGAGCGCCAAATAACTTCAACTCAATTAAAAACACATTAAGACATATAATAGTCAAGATCCCAGAAATTCAGCATAAGAACAATATACTGAAAGCCGCCAGAGAAAAGAAACAGATCACATTTAAAGGAAAATCCATGAGAATAACAGCACACTTCTCTTCACAAACTATGAAAGCAAGAAGAGCATGGAAGAGAGTACTTCAAGTCCTCTATGAAAACAAATTCCAGCCCAGACTACTATCCCCTATAAAACTCTCAAGTTTGATGGAGAAGTGAAATACTTCTACGTCAAAGAACACCTAAAGAATTTCATGATGACAAAGCCAATCCTACACAGGCTACTGAAAGATGTTCTAGACAGGGACCAAAATGATCAGAACCACAAACAAGAACAGAAGGAACCAACTAAATATGGCAAACAAACACAGGAGGGAAAGGAAAAAGGTGTAAATAACAGCAGGTAAATTAACATGTCGATCATAAGTCAATACATCTCAATTATAACCATTAATATAAACAGACTCAATTCACCAATTAAACAGATTGGCACAGTGGATTAGGAAACAAAATCCAACAATATGCTGTACACAAGAAACACACTTAACTCAAACAAATTCACAGGCTGAACGTCAAAGGATAGAAAACAATACTACACATCGCAGCACCTCAGAAAAAAGCAGGGGCAGCAATCCTGTTCTCAGACAGCCTCAACTTCAAAACAAGAATGACCAAACAAAGTAAAGAAGACCACAATATACGGCTTAGGGGGAAAATTCAAGAGGAAGAGGTAACACTCATAAATATGTATACACCAAACTTGAGAGCACCCAACTATATAAGACAAATCTTCATGGACATGAAAAATCTAACATCCAATAACACAACCTTAACAGGAGACCTTAACAACCCTTATACCAAAGAGACAGATCAAGCAGACAAATAATTAGCAAAGAAGTAGAATTGAACCACAGCTTGGAACAAATGGACTTTGTGGTCAGAGTGCTCCAGCCAAAAACAGCTGAATACACATTTTTCTCAGCTGCACATGGGTCATTCTCCAAATAGACCACACACTAGTCCATAGGTCATGCTTAAGTATATGCAAGAAAACAGAAATTATCCCATGCA
>NW_004526545.1:2229-4070 GCF_000260255.1 Octodon degus
CAAATCATCAAGAAGATCATACACCATGACCAGGTAGGATTCATCCCAGGGATGCAAGGATGGTTCAATATATGCAAATCTATAAATGTAATACACCATATCAATAGAGCCAAATCTAGAAACCACACGATCATCTCAACTGATGCAGAAAAGGCTTTTGACAAAGTTCAACACTCATTCATGTTAAAGTCCTACAGAAAAATGGAACAGATGGCCTTTACTTCAATCTGATAAGAGCCATCTATGACAACCCAACAGCTAATATAATTCTAAATGGGGAAAAATTGAAATCTTTTACTCTTAGATCTGGCACAAGACAAGGATGTCCTACATCATCACTCCTATTCAATATAATTCTGGAATCACTAGCTAGAGCCACTAGACAAGAGAGAAAAACAAAAGAAATAAGAATAGGTAAAGAAGAAGTTAAATTATCCTTATTTGCAGATGACATGATACTTTACTTGCAGGACCCAAAAATAAATCAAGAAGTTAGTAGAATTGATAAGCAAATTCAGTAGCATAGCAAGATACAAAGTCAATACCCAAAAGTCAATAGCATTTCTCTACACAGATAACAAACACACTGAGAGGGAAATTAGAGAAAAAATACCTTTTACAACAGCACCACAGAAAATGAAATAGCTTGGAATTAATCTAACTAAGGAAGTGCAAGATCTTTTCAAGGAAAATTACAATACTCTGAAAAAAGAGATCGTAGAGGATTTCAGAAAATGGAAAGATATTCCATGCTCCTGGATGGGAAGAACCAACATTGTGAAGATGGCCATACTCCCAAAATTGCTGCACAGATTTAATGCAATTTCTATCAAACTACCACCAACATACCTCACAGAGCTAGAGAAATCATTCCTAAAATTTATTTGGAACCAGAAAAGACCTAGAATACAAAAGGTAATCCTGGCCAACAAACACAAGGCAGGAGGCATTACAATTCCTGACTTGAAATTATACTACAAAGCTACTGTGATAACACAAATTAAAACAACACTGAGATACCATCTCACCCCAGAAAGAATGGTTATCATAAAGAAATCACCCAACAACAAATGCTGGAGAGGCTGTGGGGAAAAAGGAACCCTTTTCCACTGCTGGTGGGAATGCAGACTGATGCATCCATTATGGAAATCTGTGTGGAGACTCCTTAAAAAACTAGGACTAGAAATCCCATTCAAACCAGCTATCCCCCTACTGGGAATTTTCCCAGAGGAACAGAAAACATCATATCATAGTGCTATATGTGTATCTATGTTTATAACAGCACAATTTGTAGTAGCCAAATCTTGGAAACAATCAAGATGCCCATCATCTGAGGAATGGATGAAAAAGATGTGGTATTTTTATATAATGGAGTACTACTCAGCTATAAAGAATGATAAACAAGGGGCTGGGGAGATGGCTTAGTATAATAAGCACTTGCCTGGCAAGTGCAAGGGCCTGAGTTCAATCACCGGTTCTGGGGAAAAAAATGATAAACTCAAAGCCTTTATATATAAATGGATGCCACTTGAAGATATATTCATAAGTGAAACAAACCAGACTCATGTGTAAATATCATATAGTCTCCCTAGTATAAGAAGTCAAAGGAAGAAATAAAAATAGAAAGGCATAACACAATTAAAAGGAAAGTGAGAACTTGAGGACTGGTTAACGAAGAGAGGGCAAGGAGAAAAGCTAGAAAACATGACAAGGGCAAAGTCATAAATTTATAGGCACAAGATGGGAAAGGCAATGGTCCTGAGAATCTTCAGAATGTTTTTGAAAATAGTTAATTGGTAGGTTTCTCACCCTGACTATATATGCTGATACCTGTGAACTAA
>NW_004526545.1:4520-6005 GCF_000260255.1 Octodon degus
GGAGGGTTAACAACCTAAATTTGCAGACCCAAAATTAGAGAAAAAGAAGGACTGCAAGGAGAGCCAACATTTTGGCCCTAGCCTTTCAAGGTCAGTGAGGACTCAGGACATAGGAGAACCTGTACTGTAACATCCTGTAACTCAACTGTGTTCCAAATTTTCTGATCAAAGAGATTTTGGGGCCACAGAGAAAAGTGATCAATGAAGTAGTGTGTGCCTAAAGAGAGTCACATGGAGAGATAGCATTCTCTCAGGCTTTCACAGAGAGCAAACTGGTCAAGCAATGGCTGTGACTCATCCATATGGCTGACACTGACAAGGATCTACAAACTGAGGTACAGGGTTTCAGGTTAAATCCTGAGGGGATTTAACTGACCTTATCAGATACAAAAGTTACATTTGTTATATAGGTCTTGCTCTTTCTTGGTCTTAACCATCCAGCAGAAAAGTATGAAAATGAAGTATAAAAACTAAAGCCATAGTAATATGATGAGCTGTAAAATGCTCAAGTCAACAATTTCGGACATTGACACTCTCATGGAAAATCCACACTATTATGGACTATTAGACTATAATGGGATATTCTGCTGAATTCATGCACCTACAGTATTTAAATGACAATGGAATGCCCTTCTGTGACAAAATTAACTAAAATGGGGGATACAAATGAACGACCAGATCCAGTCCTAGCCCAGACCCAGTGAGTGTGTGGGAGAGCTTTTGGCTATCCTGCGCCGGCTACCCTGCGCCAACGGGACCTGCTGGTCAAAGCCCAGGTGCAGCATGGGTGAGACCCTCTTCCACCCCCTGAAGACACCCTCCAACACTTCACAGCACCCCAACCCCATGACGCCTGCTGAGCAGGAATTTCTGTCCCGTTCCAGGAACCCCCAGATCCAATCCTAGCCCAGGAGCGGTGAGTAGGAGAGCTTCCTCTCCCCCCTACTCCACCTAGTCCCCTCCAGACTCAGTTCACGCCTGGCATATAGGCCTGGAGTGAAACCCTGCAGCTGCAATCCCTGCAGAGAGAGTAGGGGAAAGAACCACACAGCTAGTCCAGAAGCAGAACATCTTGCCAGAGGGACACAACAGGTTCACTCCCAGGGTGGCAGCAGGAAGAAGCTGAGGACAGCAGCCAGACTCTAGCTAGGCACAGCTGGATAAATCCAAACTTTGCAGATCTGCACCTGAATTTCAGTAGATGCTACGGTTATAACTACTAAAATGCAATCTCAGACCCCAAGCCCACCCATAACAAGTGCAGAGGACACTAACACAGAACAAATTGGGAATCACACAGCTAAAATCAACGAATCAATGACTTCTGAAATAAACAACTGCAGAAAGGTATAGAGGAACTCAGATTGGAAATGAAAAAAGAATTGCCTGAATTAATAGCATCTGCAGTAATGAATCAAATGCAGAAACATATGGAGCAAATCAAAAGGCCACACACAAGTGCAGAGGACACTAGCTCAGCTCAAA
>NW_004526546.1:0-918 GCF_000260255.1 Octodon degus
TTGGGAGAAATATAGTAAACTCTAACTAACACAAATGAAATAGATAAAGTATTTAAATCCCTGTACTTTTTGCTTTACTGCTGCGACTTGGGTCTAGATGTGTCCACAAAATCTCATGCAGTCATGGGGAGCAAGTTTTTCAGAGCTGCCTGAATCTGGAATATGTGATTCTGGGATTAAGAGTATATGATTAGTGAGTCAGTCCACTAATTGATTCGGCACAGTTCGAATCAGCCTGCATACAATGTAAGGAACAGAAAGGGTGCTGTCTTTTTCCTCCCTTGTTGCTTTTGCTGTCTTGTGGATGCCCTGAACGTTTTTTCTCTGCAATGACCCTCTGTCAACACACCCTGCTCTGGAAATACCCAATTATAGATACAAATCTCCATAAATTGTGAGCTAAGTAAACCTTTCACCTTTTTAACTTTGGGTGTCCGATATTTCGTCTCTGCAATGAAAGAAAACTAAGACATGCACGATAGGGGTCTACGCCTATATTTTGGCAACTAAGCATCTTAAATACTACCATTAACCCCATCTTAATAAAAGAAGTGATACTTTTCTGGTAACAAAATTGAAAAGACACCACATCAAGCTGTTCAGTGCAGGTTCACAATATTCCCAGAAAGGTGAACTTTTACAGGATAAGGATTATCCTAAAACAAATGAAGCTCTTTCTCAGGACATTATCTGCAGAATTTTTTTAATGTATTTGGTACAGAGTTTCACTACGAAGCTCAGACTCATAGTGATCCTCCTGTTTTCAGCCTTCCCAGTGCTGGGATTACAGGCATGTGCCACCATGCTCAGCCTCGGTGGCTGGCTCGGCACATCCTGGGGTGGGGCCAGCATGGCTTGCAGTGCCTGGGATTGAATCTGGTCCCTATAAGCAAGGATGGTCAGAAAAAGTTTAGTTTT
>NW_004526546.1:2378-3961 GCF_000260255.1 Octodon degus
CCTCTGTCTTCACAGATGTAAGTGGCATCTCATCAGTTTTCCCACTGGAACCATTTGCTTCAGCAATTTCTCCAGTTGCAGCACTTTTGGGCTCCTCATCGAAGTTCTGACTCCTGAGTTCTGGTGGCTCCATACTTGCGGCTGGAACAACTCCAGATACTATCTCAGCCCCTGAAATGCCAGGGTCTGGTTCTGTAGGTTCTACCTTGATCTCAACACCAGACTCCCTGATGTCCACCAAATCATGGATTCCCTTGTTTTCTGTTTCTTCAAAGTCCAACCTCTCTTGCTTGACTGTCATCTCTGGTGTAGGGAGAGGTATTGGCTTGTCCCGTTCCTGCTGGATTGGGTGCTCCCAGGGGCCAGGCAGAGATTGGGGGTCATCATTCTCTTCACAGAATGAAAGTGCTGCTTCCACAGCTGCCACATCCAACACTTCAGGATGATCGTCTACCTTATCTTCAATGATTGCAATGATGTCTCCAACAGTCTCAAAGTCCAGTTCTTCACCTGTGTAAGACACAGCAATATCCATCTTCTCAGCCAGATCTAAGTCTTCCTTTCCATCTATGCTGGGAGCCTTTGATCCTCCAGAGGTCTCTGCTACCCCTGATCGGAAACACTCTTCTTTGATAGAATTAATAATCATGGAGATTTCACTGCTATCCATGGAAACAGTCACAGTATGTGGATCTCCCACAGCTTCCATAGGAACACAGGTATCAGGTTGACTCACTGGAGCTACACTTTCTGGAGTGGAGACAGCCGGAGCAGAGGATGGTGCTGGCAGCGCAGGCATCATGACAATGGTAGCTTGGGATACAGACTCTACAGGGGGTGGCACAAGTTTAACTGGAGGCTCACTGGCAACAGTAGTGAATGAAGCAAGAGGTGTGGTGAATTGTGTAGGACCAGCTTCTAGAAGCTGGGAAAGAGTGGGAGCACCCGAGGCAGCAGGGGAGGCTGCAACAGTATTGGGTGTTTGCTGTATCTCCCCACCATGAATCATGGGAAGGACCCCGCCTACCTCCAGAAGGACACCCGTACTGTTCAAGTGGCTGGAAGCCACAGCCATTTCACTCTCATTGACCTACCAGGAAGAATAGAGGTGAAGGCTACACTCAAGCTTTCCTTCACTACCACTTCCCAAAAATGCTGTAGCAGTCAATCAAACATCTTGAAAACTAAACTTACTATCCACAGAGATAACTCAAGACCCATGGGAAACTCTAAACTATAAGTTTTGAAACTTATTTCACAAGAGTTCTCTGGGGAAGAAAATGAAAATTGTGGTTCTGATTACTCAGGATCCAAGGATATTATCAACTTACTGTATTATTACTATTGTTATTATTCTTTAACATTTAACTAGGTCATTTCTTCCTCTTTTGAACTTTTTTTTTTTTTCCATGTCATATTTTAGGTCCCAGGCACTCCCTTCCAAGTACTAAATCACCACAGCTCTCAAACACCCACAGAAGTCTCCATACCAGTCTGGGGCTGGTAGGCAGGAGGCTGCCTTTCTTCAAGAGCTCTGACAGCAGAGGGGAGGGGGGTGGAGTTGCTTTCTGTCCAAGCATCTT
>NW_004526547.1:0-486 GCF_000260255.1 Octodon degus
ATAGTGGCCTTCTTTATTTCACTTGATCATTGTGGCTTTGAAGTTGAGACTGTCTGAGAATAGAATTGCTACCCCTGCTTTTTTCTGAGGTGCCTTGACATGTAGTATTTTGTTCCATCCTTTGACTTTCAGGCTATGAATGTCTTTATGAGTTAAATGTGTTCCTTGTATACAACATACTGTTGGATTTTGTTTCTTAATCCACTGCGCCAGTCTATTTCTCTTAATTGGCGAATTGAGTCCATTTACATTAATGGTTAGAATTGAGATGTATTGACTTACACTTTCCATGTTATTTATCTATTATCGTTTACTCATTTTTCTCCTTTGTTTAATTGCTTTCCCTATTTAGGTGGTTGCTTCTGTTCTCATTCGTAGAGTTCTGATCGTTTTGGTCCCTCTCTAGAACATCTTTCAGTAGCGTGTGTAAGATTGGCTTTGTCATCGTGAAATTTTTTAGCTGTTCTTTGTCATGGAAGTATTTCA
>NW_004526547.1:3335-6247 GCF_000260255.1 Octodon degus
GGGCAGCCCAAGGGGCTGGGAGAGGGTCCGGCCCACTCTGTGCCTGGGCTGAGACTGGTCCCGCCAGCGCAGGGTAGCAGGAAGCTCTCTGCACACTCACCGGACCTGGGCTAGGACTGTGTCTGGGGGCTCCCGGAACTCGGCAGGAAATCCTACTCCGCTGGTGGTGTGGAAGAGGCACTGCGGAGTGGTGGGGGGGCTGCTCAAGGGGCTGGGAGAGGGTCTGACCAACGCTCTCCCTGGGCTGGGACTGGTCCGGCTGGCGCAGGGTAGCAGGAAGCTCTCCACACACTCACAGGACCTGGGCTAGGACTGGGTCTGGGGGCTCCCGGAACTCGGCAGGAAATCCTACTCGGCGGGTGGGGTGGGGGAGGCACTGCGGAGTGTTGGAGGGTGGCACAAGTGGCTGGGAGAGGGTCCGGCCCACTCTGCGCCTCGGGTGGGACTGGTCCAGCCGGCGCAGGGTAGCAGGAATCTCTCTGCACACTCATAGGACCTGGGCTAGGACTGTGTCTCTCTGCTACTACTTCTGCCCATATTTTTTTATTGTCATTTCTATTGACTCCTTCTTTCTTATTGATGCCTATTAGTCTCACATTGTTCTTCTTTGCCTCATCTTGCAGTTGATGGATTATTCTTTCCTGCTTCCTCGTTGTTTTTAAGAGATCTTTCTTACCTTTTCACTAGCTGCACCAGCATCTTCAAGATCTGAAACTCTGTCTTCATTTTCACTTAAATTGTTTTGCAACTTGTGATTAAGGTTTTAATTTCCTCTATATCTCTTTGACACTGCTTCATGGGATCTATTTCTTTCCTGAATTGCTCATTCAAGGAATCCGTCATTTTTCTAATCTCCTCTATTTTTTTTATTGATGTCTTCTTTAGAAGCAGTTATAAATTGTTTTACTGCAGTGTTTTTTTTTCAGCTTGGTTTTCCTCCCTATGTTTCTGTAGTTGCTTCTTTACTTCAGATGATATGAGTTCTGAGAATTCTTTTTTTTATTTCAGAAAAGAGTTGTGCTCTGTTTTCCTCTATATCTTTCTGCTGTTGCAGAAAATTGCCCAGGTAAAGGAAGTGTATCTGATATACAATTAGGTGAACATAAAGAACTTCACCTAGTCATAATCAAAGTAACAGTACTCTGAAAAAAGTGATTGTAGAGGATTTCAGAAAATGGAAATATATTCCCTGCTTCTGGAGAGGAAGAACCAAAATTGTAAATATGGCAAAACTCCCAAAATTGTTGTATATTTTTAATGCAATCTCTATCAAACTATCACCAACATACTTCACAGACTTAGAGAAATCATTCCTACAATTTATTTGGAACCAGAAAAGACCTAGAATAGCAAAGACAAGCATGGAAACAAGGACAAGGCAGGAAGCATTACAATTCCTGACTTGAAATTATACTACAAAACTACTGTGATAGAATCACCATGGTACTGACAACAAAATAGACCTGAGGATCAATGGAATAAATTAGAAGAAGCAGAAGCCTCTATGAAAACACTCAGACACCATATCTTAAAGAAAGGGGTTAAACATGCTTACTGGAAGAAAGATAGCCTCTTTAACAAATAGTGATGGAAAAAAATCACTCTCTTCATGCCTAAAACTAAAATTTGACCCACATCTATTACCATGCACTAAGCTAAAGTCAAAATGGATTAAAGGGGCTGGGGAGATGGCTCAGTAGAATAAGCGCTTCCCTGACAAGAGCAAGGGCCTAAGTTCAATCCTCGTTTCAGAAAAAAAAAAAAAAACATTAAAATCTAAACATTAAAAGAGAAACACTGAATCTCCTGGACAAGAAAGTAGAAGGAAATCTTGAAGACATAGGGGGAGGAAAAGAGTTCATGAACAAAAATCAAATTGCATGGACAATACTTAAAAAAATTAACAACTGGGTCTTCCTTTTCTTGAGAAGGTTTTGAACAATTGAAAGATAATTGTAATTTCTACAATTGGAAGATAACTCAAATTGAAACAATTGGAGATAACACAAAAAACATAACAAGAGTATTTACTGAAGTAGAACAATTGCCAACTATCAATGACGTTCTTAATGTCCTGGATATCAGTTTGAATCTGTATCATGTTATTCTAGTTCTTACTTCTAATATTCTTTCAATGTTTCCATCCTTTTCCTATTCCCTTCTATTTTTTATATGTGTCTCTTGTAGATGTGTCAAGCAATTCTTTCATGATTGGTGGAAGATAAGAAATTACCAACAAAGTGAAAAGACAGCCCAAAAATTTGGAAAAACTCTTGACTAATAAACACTCAGAAAAAGGTCTGCTCTCTAGAACTTTAAAGAAATAAAAATGGTTAGGGTCCCAAAATTTACAGACCCAATCCAGAAATGAGCACCCAAGATGAATGAACAGTTCTCAGAGGATGAAATTAAAGAAGAGAATAAATATATGAAGAAATGCTCCACATCACTAGCCATCTGAGAAATGCAAATTAAAACAACACTGAAATACCATCTCACCCCAGAAAGAATGGCTATCATAAACAAATCAACCAACAGCAAATGTTGGAGAGGTTGTGGGGAAAAGGAAACCCTTCTCCACTGCTGGTAGGAAGGTTGACTGATGCAACCATTATGGAAATCAGTGAAGAGACTCCTTAAGAAACAAGGAATGGAAATCCCATTCAAACCAGCTATCCCCCTATTGGGAATTTCTCAGAGGAATTGAAAACGTTATATCATAGTAGTATATGTGTATTTATGTTTATAACAGCACAATTTGTGATAACCACATCTTTGAAACAAACAAGATGTCCATCAACTGAGGAATGGATGAAAAAAAGTGGTATTTTTATACAATGGAGTATTACTCAGCTATAAAGAATGATGAACTCAACACTTTCATATTTAAGTGGATGTCACTTGAAGATATA
>NW_004526547.1:6612-7232 GCF_000260255.1 Octodon degus
CTGTGTAAAAATATGTAATTATTCTGATTTTTAATTTTTTTTCTTAGTTTTTAATTTTTTTCTTAATATTCTGGAAGGACTTAAAGTTTAACTTATCAATACTAGATAGAAAATGCCTTTTCCATGATATGCCTAAGATATTTGATATTCAGTCAGATAGTGAGGTTAACCTCAACTGCCTATGTTTTAGGGTAATAATAATCTTCTCTTCTGAAGAGTTAACAACATAAGTTTTCAGACCAAAAATTGGAGATAAATTAGAGCTGCAAGGGCAGCCAACATTTTGGCCCTAGCCTTTCAAGGTCAGTGAAGACTCAGGACATGGGAGAACCTGTACTTAACATCCTGCAACTCAGTTGTGTCCCAAAGTTTCTGATCAAGGAGATTATGGAACCACAGAAAAAAAGTGATTAATGATAGAGAGTGTTTCTAAGGAGGCTCTCAAGGAAAAATACCTTTCTCTCAGGCTTTTACCAACAGCAAATTGATCAAGCAATGGCTGTGACTCATCCACATGGCTGACATTGACAAAGGATCTACAAACTGTGGTACAGAGTTTCAGGATAAATCCTGAGGGGATGTGACTGACAATATGAGATACAAATGTTACATTTCTTGTT
>NW_004526548.1:0-891 GCF_000260255.1 Octodon degus
GGACCTATCAGAGGGAGCCAAGTATATTGTCCGACACAGGCAATAGGCCAACAGCCAGTTGCCTCGCAGGGCTGTGCGAACCAATGAAATCTTGCCAGCAGGGGGGCTATACAGGAAATAAGACTCGTAGCAGAAGCTCCAGCGGGAGGGGCAAGGCTGAGGAGCAGGGCGCCCGTGCCCGACATATCACCTTCTAACTTTTGAATGTGTTTTTAAGGAATCAAGTCAAGAGCAGAGAACATAGCCCAGAGGTCAAGTACTTGTCAGCATGTGCAGATATAAGACTCTAGGTTTGGCTCTCTGGCTTCGTCGCCTGGAGGGCACCATGGACGAAAACGAATTAATTGAATACTTTAAGTCTCAGATGTAAGAGGATCCTGATATGGCCTCAGCAGTGGCTGCTATCCGGACTTTGCTGGAGTTCTTGAAGAGAGATAAAGGGGAGGCAATCCAGGGCCTGAGAGCGAATCTCACCAATGCCATCGAGACGCTATGTGGTGTGGACTCCTCAGTGGCCGTGTCCTCCGGCGGGGAGCTCTTCCTCCGCTTCATCAGTCTCGCCTCCTTAGAGTACTCCAACTACTCCAAATGTAAAAAGATCATGATTGAGCAGGGAGAGCTGTTTCTCAGGAGAATATCCTTGTGAAGAAATAAAATCGCCGATCTGTGCCATACATTCATCAAAGATGGGGCTCGAATCCTGACTCACACCTACTCCAGAGTGGTCCTGCGAGTCCTGGAAGCAGCTGTGGCAGCCAAGAAGTGCTTCCACGTGTACATCACAGAGTCCCAGCCTGACCTGTCAGGTAAGAAAATGGCTAAAGCCCTCCGCCACCTCAATGTCCCTGTCACTGTGGTGCTGGATGCTGCTGTTGGCTACATCATGGAGAA
>NW_004526548.1:1261-6058 GCF_000260255.1 Octodon degus
GCGATGAGCTCATCAACCTCTACCTCTAGCTGCGCCCTGCCACCCAGCCAAACTGGCTCATTTTTAACAGACATTGTGGACAGTTTCTACATCATTAATACTGGAGTATCTTTTATTCACAGCTCGGTCCCACCTAAGATTTGTTCTAAAACCAAACCTAAACTTGCTTAATTTCCATAAACTTGCAGTTACTGTCCATTTCCAGAAAAAAAAAAAAAAAAAAAAAGACTCTAGGTTTGATATCCAGCTATACAAAAAGAAGAAGGAAAAAAAAGGGAAAAGAAAAGAAGTCAAATTGTATTTCTAGGTATTATTTCTTTACTGCAGCTTATACAAATTCTAATGCTAGCATATATATGAATTATAAGGTATTAAAGTTATTTATTCACAGCTTACCTGCTAAAAGCTCCTCCTTAGTTGGTGCATCCCCCATGGACAGGTACCACCAGTGGAGTAAGGGGAATCAATAAATGATTATGATTCATTGCTGAGAGATATATTCTGCCCTTATGCATAAAAAGGAAACCCAAATTTCTCATTGTTCACATGTATTTTTGGATATTTTCCACGTGCCAAAGATAGACACAGATTGTTGGAGGCTGCAATGATTTGTACATGAGATAAAACTTTCTCATTGGTGAACTTATAAATCAATCAAGGAAACAGGTTTCTACTCATGAATTCCATAGGAAACATGCAAGGTATTGATAACTTTCTTAGTATGGACAAAGTCAGTAGTGAGTAAAAATATCAGGTGAGGAGTAACATGACATGAAATAACTTCTCTCAGGAACTACTCTAAAACCTTGTCACAGAGTGCACAAAGAAATAGCAGATCAAAGAAGAACATTGATCTTAAGATTAGAACGAGATTTGGGGTACTTACAGGATTGTAGTTAAAGTCCTTTATAACTTGAACTTCTCATTATTGTGATGGATGGAGAGTGTGACCCCAGGAGGAAGAGCAGTCATGTCTCTATCTAAGAGTGCACCTTCCACATTAGGACCTGGGTCTCCTGGAGAGCTAGCCCATGGATCATCTTAAGATTTTCTGATTTCTTCATTTTTTCACTTTGACATTATTACATTAGATGATTTTCAAATTAAG
This sequence comes from Octodon degus, assembly GCF_000260255.1. Classification (NCBI taxonomy): domain Eukaryota; kingdom Metazoa; phylum Chordata; class Mammalia; order Rodentia; family Octodontidae; genus Octodon; species Octodon degus. Next base: position 2,370 of record NW_004526548.1, read on the forward strand.
ATGAAGTTTCTAAACATGATCTTTTCTTCTTTCCAATATAGCCTTGGGGTTTATCCTCTTCCTTCTCTTCTCCAGAGTTTCTTACAGGTAAAGCTAAAGTCCTATTCAGACACATCACCACTTCTGGTGTGCTCTTGCTAGGGAGTGTCACTGGGATGGAGCATGTTGGTCAGTATTATTGAACTAATACAAGATTATCTGAAAATAAATTTTGATTCTATAACCACCTACATATTTTGTTACTTAGCCAAATAGAATTTTTTTCCTCATACTTGATAAATCATTATTTTCTTAAACCTATCTTAAGAAGGGGGGGATAGAATACAGTGCAATTATGGCTCTAGGATTCCTATCATTTTGACTTCTACATCACAGAAATATGGGATAGAAATGTCAGCACATGACTAAAGAACACTTTTCAATGTTATAGCTCAGCATCACATGGTGTCCCTGGGACCCTGGGCCATTTGCTGCAGTGCAATGTGAAGTCATAGTTCTGCACTGATGTGGTGATAAGAGGGGGAAGAGTCATTTTTTCCCTTGGACTTTTAAACTTGAGTTTATTTTTGTGTGAGTAGGAAAAAGAGAAACTATAGTAGCCAATCCCTTTCCTCTTTCCATTTGTATCCTTATAGTCATCTCAGCCATTTGCTTCACTTTTAGATTATCTGCATATACAAATCCATCAAGGAAATGTGTGTGGAGAGAGTAGATACCACACAGACTTATACTGAGATGCAAATACAGTTGAGATTTTATCAGCTAATCAGTTATGAACTGTTTTGACAAAGTACTTTATGGTTTTGTTCAAATACCCATATATGTATCTTTATGTACATTCTGACTCTTATTATTGGCTATTTCTGTATAATGTCATATACTTTAAATGCTCTTTAGCCAGTAATTATTGGTGACAACAATCTAGGCCCTAGCGCTGTTTACAGTCACCCCTGGCTGCTGAGAGAAGCAGTCTAGACCCAGTAGACTATAGTTAAATTAAATTAACAAAGAGATGCAATGTGTGCTGCTACATTGCTCTAGCCATGAGCCCAAGATTGAGGAAAGATTGATAGTCTGCAGAAATGGATCACAAATAAGGATGTAGGTGGTAATGTAAGGTGCTCACCTCTACAAATATTGATGTAGACCAACAGTTTATGGCTTAAAAATTGTGGTTTCCCAAAAAGGGGAGTGTTGTTTGTTTTTCCTAAAAATATCAGCTCTCACACGATAATGACAATGTAAGCCCATGGGATATAGGGTGTCATAGGATATTGGGGGTCAGAGGACATTGGGGGGTCATAGGGTATTGGGTTCCATAGGATATAGGAGGTCATAGGATATTGGAAGTCATAGGATATTACATTCATATAACTAACATAAAAATCACCCCACAATGGGACACACAAGTTTTGGGTGCTTGAGACTACTTGTCACCCTGATAAAAGTTGTAGAAAGGAGTCATTGTTGACAGAAACAACAACAACAACATTTGGACTTAGCCCTAGGCTATGGACATAGAGAAATAAAATAGAGAAAGAAATAGTTAAAAAGTACACTAGTGGATGCTTACAATTATAGGCACCACGTAAGGGGTTATAAGAATCAGTTACATAATGACATGATACTTCTGTGATTATGGACAAAACAAAAATAATTTTAATTTGGAAGATTGAAAGTGTGGCTTTATGAAAACTCATTCAATAACTTACTTAGCTTTTCAGCTTTTAACTCTTCACTGAGTTGTTCTGAGGCTGTGCACAAGATTCTAAGCTGCAAAGAAGATTACAAGACACAATTTTTACTGTTAAGAGCTAGAAGTTGAGACTGGCAAAGGAAGCAATTACAGAAAAATACAAAGTAAAATATTAGCCACATCTCTAAAGAATATACGGAATTATTGTTTTCTGAGAAATGGATGAAAAAGATGTGGTGTTTTTATACAATGGAGTATTACTCATCTATAAAGAAAAACAAACTTGAAGCCTTTGTAGGTAAGTGGATGTAACTTGAAGATATACTCATAAGTGGAATAAACCAGACCCACATGTGTAAATATCATATTGTCTTCCTAGTGTAAGAACTCAAAAGAAGAAATAAAAACTGAAAGGTAAAACACAGTTAAACAGAAAGAAAGAGAACTTAAGGATTAAACAATGAAGAGAGAGAGAAAGGAGAAAAGTTCAGAAATAAAGTAGGGGCCAGGGGCTGGAGAGTTGGTTCAGTAGAATAAGCATGCCCCTGCCAAGTGCAAGGATCTGAGTTCAATCCCTGGTTTGGCCAAAAACAAAAGTAGGGCAAAACCATACATTTATATATACAAGATGGATAAGGCAATGGTCCTAGGAATTTCCATCCTAATTTTCCAAAAGAGTGTTTGAAAATAGCAGTTAATGGGTAGAATTCTCACCCTAAATAACTATATGTTGATTTCTGTGAACTAAGCAACTACATAGAGGACAGCAATGTGTAACACTAAAACCATGCTTGAAATACCTTTCATTTTGGTCTTCTAAATATGTGCTGTTTCTAATGTCATATCAATTAATGCTATATTCTCCTTGAAGTAGATTTTTGAAAAAAAGATAAAAAAATAGATATTTATGCTGAGTCATGTTAAACAGATTATTTTTGTGAGATACAGAAGAGAAAGGTAAAAATTGATGAAGTGGTTTTGTGAAATGTATGAAAAATGAGGTGTATGAAGACTGACTATATAAGAGGTGGAAAATGAACTTTATAGTAAATGTGCTATTTTGATAGATTTGTAAACTTTATTATTAATTTTTTTGTATTTTACGGCCTACAGGGTGTTCAGGGTCTGACTATTAGATCAGATTCTTAGTGATCTGCCTGTTTACAGTCTCCCAAGAGCTAGGATTACAGGTGTGAGCCACCATGCCCAGTCTTAATTGCAGTCTCAGCGTACCCTGGGGGCAGGGCTGGCACTGCAAGCCCAGGGATTGAGCCCCAGCCCCTGCGCTTGCTTGTTGGAGCATTAATCTGTTGAGCTCCCTGCCCTAAAATTATTGTTTTGTTTGTAGCTTGAATAACAACTGACTCATCAGTTGAGATGAACATTTCGAGATCCAGTAAAGTACAACATACCTACTGTCTTCATCAGTTTTCAAGGAGTTCAGCAGATTGTAAAAGGTGATAAATATTAATAATCATAAACTAGGACAGAAAAAGTTCTCATGGTCTGAAAAAATTACATTAGTTAACCTACACCATCCTGAAATTGGTATGTCAGGTAGAGGCAGTAAAATTAGTATGTATGCAAAGGGAATGAAGTGAAATGCAAATACATTTTATTATGTATTAGTCTTAATAGTAGAAGTGGCTTTCTGTTTTTTTCTGTTAAAAATAGAATGTAGGACCTTATATAATGATAAATTATAAAATGCCACATATTTCTCTCTCATCCCTGTTTATATTGGGATGTAAATTTTTGCTATGGCCAAATAAATCAAACACTGACAGCAGATGTGTTTCAATATGACTCTGAAGAAATGGTCCTGGTTCTTAAGATTACAAATGGCTGTAATTAATAACATATCATAAAGGTGTAGTGTGGTCATGCTCAGAAATATCAGTTATTATCAGCTTTCTTCAGTAGAAAAGGAAATCTTTTCAAATAAAAAAGGTAGTTTGGAAAAGATTCAATCTGAATCCAAATTAGTCACTAA
>NW_004526549.1:0-1709 GCF_000260255.1 Octodon degus
GTCCATTTGCAGAGTATGCTGATGGAAATACTTTGCTGCTGTATACAAAAGAATAATAGAAAGACTGCTGCTGTGTACCTCTTTTTCTCCTATGTTTAATTGTTTGCCTTATTTGGTGAGTTCTTTCCATTCTCATTCATGGAGTTTGGTCATTTTGATCCCTCTCTAGAATCTCTTTTAGGGTTGGCTTTCTCATCATGAAATTTTTTAGTTGTTCTTTGTCATGGAAGTATTTCACTTCTCCATCAAACTTGAAAGAGATTTTTGCAGGGGTATATCGGTCTGGGTTGGAATTTGCTTTCTTGTAAGACTTGTAGTACTTTGCTCCATGCTCTTCTTGACTTGAGGGTTTGTAAAAAGAAATCTGCTGTTATTCTGATGGGTTTCCGTTAAATGTGATCTGTTTCTTTTCTTTAGCAGCTTTTAGTATAGTATTCCTGTGCTGAGTTTCTCGGATCTTGATGATTACATGTCTGGATGTGTTTTTAATTGGGTTGATATTATTTGCAGTTCTATATGCTTCAGTTACCAGAATGTCAGATTCTTACCCTAATTTGGGGAATTTTCAGCTATTACTTCTGCCCATATTCTTTTTATATTATTTGTATTGTTTTCTTCTTTCTCATTGTTCATCTTTGCATCATCTTGCAGATATTGAATTATTTTTTCCAACATCCTAGTTGTCTTTAAGAGATCTTTTGTTACCTTTTCACTAGCTGTAATGGTGTCTTCAAGGTCTGAATGTCTATTTTCCCTCTCATTCAAATGATTTTGCCAGCTTGTGATTGAAGTTTTAATTTCCTGTATAGCACTTTCAATCTGCTTCATGCATTCAATTTCTTTCCTATGTTGCTCGTTGAAGGATTCTATAATTTTTCTATTCTCCTCTATTTTTTATCAGTGTCTTCTTTACAAGCACTTAGTACTTCGTTCATTATAGTTATCATTTCTTTTTTTACCTCAGAAATTATTTCTGATCTGATTTCCTCTATACCTTTCTGCATTTGTTTCTTTATTTCAGATGGTATTATTTCAGAGATTCCAGGTGTGTGTGTGTATGATTTCCAATTTCTTCTATGCTATTGTCTTCTGCATTTGTTCTGGGTAGATTTGGGGCCTGAGAATGCATTTTTCTCCTTTTCTTTGTCATTTTGTATAGCACTGTCTTCTAACCTTTGGTGTAGAGCTTTGATAGAGTTATCATTTTAGCACCAGGCTTGGATCTACCAAGTTAAAACTCATCCAGGTGGATGTGGCTTGAGTCTGGCTGCTGTGCTCCATTTCTTCCCGCTGCAGCCCTTGAAGACAAACCTGCTGTACCATGCTCGCAATATGTTGTGCTCCTAGATCAGCTGGGTGGGTCTTGCCTCTAGCCTCTCTGTGGGGAGTTCTGCTGCAGGATTTCATACCAAGCTTGTCTGATGGAAGAAATTCCACTCACATGCTGGGCCTGGGCACTAGCTTGAATGAGGTTCCAGTGGGGCCAGGGCAGTCACACTTACACTCCTAGCCTGGGCTCTGGGTTGAATGAGGATCTGGTGGGCCCTGAGCAGTCCCACTTATGCGGTGGACCTGGGCTCTGGGATCAATCCATATTATTGCTTCTTAAAGCTATTTTTTCAATGGCTAGAAAGAAATTACAAGAATAAAGTGAAAGCCAAAATTAGTTGGGCATAAAAAAGACACCACTCAAATGAGTTTGAATGTGA
>NW_004526549.1:2139-3225 GCF_000260255.1 Octodon degus
AAAAAGAAGAGATTTTATTTTCCTGAAGGCAATTCAAAAGAGTGACAGGGAGACAGGTAAAATAGCCACGAGTCAACCAGATAAGTTCTCCTAATGTCTGAGGGCCTTGACCCTTTCTAAGATGTTCCCAGATGTACTTTGTCCCTATCTGTCCACTCAGTACCCACTATCTGAGCCATTTTTCCTGACTAGCAGGTGGAAGACACAAGAGAAGCCCTGCTTAGAGCCAACTTATAGCAGTAGAAGTGTGCAGAGGACTCCAGGCATCAACTCAAGGGGCTATTCCTAGAAAACCTTTTTCACAATCTCAGACAGTACTGGATTCTGCACACTGTCCATGTGGTTAGAATTGTGTGCTTTTCCTTCAAAAGGCTTAGTCTGCAGGCAGAAATGTAAGTGAATTTTCATTTATGTTATTATTAAGTTACTGTTAATGATAACTGTTATCACAGTATTAAGTTACTACAGATCGGTGGGGGGGAAGAAATAAATGGTATTGAAGCATAGAAAAATTTGAGTTAAAAACTATAAAATCTTTATTATTTTGTTCCCAAACACCTGATGGACACCAAAAAAGAAAAAGAACTGTAAAGGAGAAAGAAGGAAAGGGCAGAGAGATAAAATAAAACAACAACAACAAAAAAAAGAGTGAAGAAAGGACAGAAGAGATTCACCTGAAAAACAGTTGAATAAACGCAGCTTAACGTGAGGCTGCATCTGGAGCTCATGCCTTGTGAGCCCAAGCAGCACTATTTTTCCAGGTTGGTTCCTTTCAGTGGTCATACTTCATGGATTATGTGCTCACTGGGTATGCCCAGTGGAGAGGAAGATAAAAATCCACTTCTCCCACTTCACAACTCAAATAGAATTGAGTTCCTTGGTCTGTGTCTTCGTTGGCATCCCCCAACCAATCGATGTGGCATCGAGGTGTACACAAGCGCATTTGCTTGAGCGGATTACGTTTTAGTCTCACAGTCAGATGTAACTTGATACTTCCCACACTGAAAAACTAGAAATATAAAATATAGGATGCTATGCAAAAGGCAAACTATAAGTGATATTATGCAGATAAGAGACAAATTGCCA
>NW_004526549.1:4021-4549 GCF_000260255.1 Octodon degus
GCCAGACTCAGTTCAGACCTGGCATACAGGCCTGGGGTGAAACCGTGCAGCTGCAATCCCTGCAGAGAGTGTAGGGGACCAAGCCACCCAGCTAGTCCAGGAAAAGAACATCTTGCCAAGGGGGCACAGCAGGATCACTCCCAAGGGCTGCAGCAGGAAAAAGCTGAGGACATCACCAGACCCAAGCCAGGCACAGCTGGATAAATCCAAACTTTGTAGATCTCCACCTGAATTTCAGTAGGTGCTAAGGTTATAACTGAATCAAAGCTCTACAACAAAGATCAGAAGACAATGTTACACAAAATGACAATAAGGAGAAAAATGCAATCTCAGACCCCAAGCACACTCATAACAAGTGCGGAAGACACTAACACAGAACAAATTGGGAACCACAAAACTGAAATCAATGAATCAACAACTTATGAAATAAAGAAACAGCTGCAGAAAGGTATAGAGGAACTCAGATTGGAAATGAAAAAGAAATCCCTAAATTAATAGCATCTTCAGTAAAGAATCAAATGCAGAAAC
>NW_004526549.1:5887-6619 GCF_000260255.1 Octodon degus
GCACCTCAGAAAAAAGCAGGGGTAGCAATTCTATTCTCAGACAGTCTCAACTTCAAGCCAAGAATGACCAAGCAAAATAAAGAAAGCCACTATATACTGGTTAGGGGAAAAATTCAAGAGGAATAGGTAACACTCACAAACATGTATGCACCAAACACGGGAGCACCCAACTATATAAAGCAAATCTTAATGGACTTGAAAAATCTAATATCCAATACCACAATCTTAATAGGAGACCTTTACACCCCCATATCCCAAAAAGGTAGGTCAACCAGATAAAAAATTAGCAAAGAAATAACAGAACTGAACCAGAACTTGAAACAAATGGACTTGCTAGACATATACAGCGTGTTCCATCCAAACACAGCTGAATATACATTTTTCTCAGCTGCACATGGGTCATTTTCTAAAATAGACCACATACAGGTACATAGGTCATGCTTAAGTATATGCAAGAAAACAGAAATTATCCCATGAATATTATCTGACCACAGTGCAATGAAACTGGAATTAAATGACAAAAGAAACCAGAAAAAAACCCTAAATACATGGAAATTAAATGACACCCTAGGCAGCAACCAATGGGTCACAGATGAAATTAAACAAGAAATTCAACAATACCTACAATTTGATAAAAATGCACCCACAACTTATCAGGATTTATGGGATACATTGAAAACAGTTCTCAGAGGGAAATTCATAGTTGTGAAGTCACACATTAGGAAAACAGAA
>NW_004526550.1:0-845 GCF_000260255.1 Octodon degus
AAATGATGGATAATGGTAGAATACTGGACTTGACCTGCATGTAACAATATGAACTCATACCCATAGATGTACATATAAAAGTGGGTAGACATAAGTGTGTGTATAAGCCTGAATGCCCTACTTTGTCCTGTGAAATGGTGTGGGAACCTTGCCATGCCAGGACTAGACAGCAAGCACTCCTACATTTGGGCTCTAAGTGTCATTCACTAGAGTACCTCATAGACACAGCTGCACAGGGCCCGGGCAGGGGAAGAGCACAATGAGCAGGAAGGCCCTGCTGTGCTGGAGTGAGGAGTGCAGGGTGTTCAGAGCATGGCAAAGTCACAAAAGACATCCAGAAGGGCTCCTTCGGGGCTCTCAGAGAACAAGGGAAGCAGCAAAATACATGAGGAGATTCTCTTCTGTTAAACAGAAAAGGACTATACACTGAATAAGTATCTGAGCAATAAGTGAAAAAATTCCCCCTTACAACAGAATGCTACCTAATAAATGCAGATGAAATGATGAAAGAACATTTGCACGTAGCTGTTATTCCTGCAATAATTAACCCAAGTGAAAATATAAATAAATGCTAAAAGCCCTGAGTCAGGGTTCAGTGTAGAATACACGTGGTCTGATTCAACTTTCTGCAATATATTAACTGAAGAGAAAAAGAGTAACTTACAATGGGCAAATCTTAGGACATATTATTTAGCAGATGTAATTAAACTATGTTTTCCTTCTTTTTAAAAAATGTTATTGAGAAACAAACAGCAATGAGGCAGTTTCAAAACCAATTAATAGGACAGTTTCAATAATTAATACATTGCACATGCTTGTCTTCATAGTGATTATTCATAGCACAA
>NW_004526550.1:4270-4967 GCF_000260255.1 Octodon degus
TCCTGCTGATTTTCTATTTCCTGTAAAAATAAATATTTAAGTAGCCTACTAATTAGTTTTTCCATTAATTCATTAGAAAGTATTAAAAAAAGTACTTCCTACTCTAAAACCTCATAAAGTGACAGAAAAAGAGCTCAGCAGAATAAAGCGCCTGCAAGTAGGGACAGGGGGTTTGATACACGGGCCTGCACTGCCTGTGCCAGCTGGCCCAGGGCCCCAGTCTGGGGGCTGCTGAGACAGAGCTTGAGACTGGACGAAGTGCAGCACAACTGTAATCGCAGCACTTGGGAGGCTGTAACAGGAAAATCACTATAAGTGTAACCCTGGTCTATTTGAGAAATCATGAACACCTTGTAGACCCTTCCCTAAAGTACAGAAGAAAAAACCCTAAGACAAAATAACTATCTTATAGATGAGATACATTTTAAGAAAGATATGAAATGCATTTTAAAAATTATTTCCTTATTAAAATCATCTGCCTTTACATAAGAGAAAATTTTATTGAATAAAGATACTTTGTGGGAAAGATAAACATCAGTTTACCTAGTGAATCACAAAAGAGATAACAGAAACTTTCTGGGGTCATCTGGAAATTTGTAGGGTTTTCTGGTTGTCTTTGGAACCTGGAAACACTGCAGAACTTGTGTGTGTGCATGCACACAACAAAGAGTTGTGCCACTCCAAAGCCAATGGAAAC
>NW_004526550.1:7622-8186 GCF_000260255.1 Octodon degus
GAAATATGTGAGGAGATACACCAGAGTACTTGTAGGTTATAATCAGTAGATTATGTGATTATGAGTGAAAAGAGACTATCTTTGAAAGTTTGTCTTGAGATGTTCATTTCCTAGTCACCTATATTGTGCTAGGCCTCTGCTATACAGTATAGCATTCTTAGGTAAGTGGCTACTAATAATTTGAAATGTGGCTAGCCCAGGTTGAGACATGGGGATTTTGAATATTCAGAACAAAAAATTAAAACATCTCAACAGTAATTTTTAAATTGATCACACATTGAAATATTTTCAATATACCAGATTAAATACATTACTAAAATAGACAACATAGTTCATTTTAAAACTTTTACTTCTGTATTCTGCAGTATTGAAGAGTGAACCAAGGTCATCTGTCCTGAGGTAGATCAAGTCATGATGATGCACTTTTGAAAACTAGGTCTCACTAAGTTGCTCAGATAAGATCTGAACTCATGATCCTCCTGCATCAGCCTCAAACAGTGCCTGGTTATGGACATGTACCACCACATCAGTTTTTCAATAAATTTTAATGTTGCTACTAGAAAA
>NW_004526551.1:0-2829 GCF_000260255.1 Octodon degus
TTTGAAAATTTAGCTTCCAGTCCTTAACACTTTATTTCAGAGAAAAGAATGCTTTGATACAATCAATAGGATTACAAATTAGACCTGCGATTGTTTTTTATTCTAATAGATATGAAATAGAGAATTACCTGTGTGTAAATATTAATTTGCTTTTTATTTCAAGAGAAAACAGCATTCTAAATGAGAGTGAGTTTTTATATCTTTTTGATCCCTTTAGGATGTAAAAAAGACATCATATTTACTAAACACAAAGTATCTTTTTTTTCTATGTTACATTCTTTTGATTTAAAATGACATTTAGTTGTGCTTTGAAGGGTTGTTTGTCAGATCCAAATGTCCCTTTTTATCATCTGGTCTTCAATAGGGTAAATGGAGCAGAAGAAAATAATTCCCCTTTCCCCCAAAATGTGTGACATGATATTCAGAAAATTTCATAACTCATTCTTGCAGTGGATTAATTCTATTTGTTACCTAGTCCTCTGCTTCAATATTAATTTAATCTCCAAGGCTCAAGTGTTAAGTTTGATTTGGATTTTTTTCACTGCCAGCTCAGGCTTGATTTTTGACATCTTAGAATTCAAGAATAGTTTCTAAAAGCAAAAGGATGATTAAGTAACAACTGATCAGGGAGCCAATCCAGTGATGTAGTTTGGGTTTTCACCCCTTCAGACATAGTTGGTGCTTCATGGTCTATTAGTCGTGCTGAGACTGCTCTCTGCCAGCCACGCCTGACCACTAACTGCGCGGTGTGTGTGGTCTCTGGAACAGGGCTTAGTACAAGTTTCTATCTGAGCTTCAGAGAAACACAGGTACCTATTAATTTCTTCAATTTTCAGGGGAGCTTTAATGAAACCACTAATACAGCGTCAAACATCAGAGGCGTCTGAGGACCCTGATCTTGGTCAGCCAGCTGGACTGAAAATAAATGAACTTCATTAAAACGATTGAGTCTATATTTTTCTTTAATCCATGCTTTGTGGTTTCTTTATGGGGCATCATGAAGACTTCCTAGTGCATGGTGCACCGATGTTGTTCATGATATTGGCCAATGCTATTGTGCATTACGCTTTCTTTCACATTTTCAGAAATCATCACAAAGACTCCAGTAGACTTTAAATTTGATTTAATTACTTTATGTGCTTTTCAAAAAGAAAAATAACATCTTGGAAGAGTAGAGAGCCTTATATTTAAAAATCTATATGCTGGGCAATTTGCTAAGTACTTTCCTATGTTATCTGGTATATATGTGTTTCTACTACAATGTGATTGTGTAATAAGGAATATATACATTCCATAAAACCATATTCTACAAGTAACGACATAATGGGAAACAGACTTCGAGGAGAAAACTGAAACAAAACAAAACCTTTACTTTTCTAATGCAAGCAAGAACAGTCTTAGTTAAAAAATTCTAGATTAGGTCAAATAACACAGATCTTATCATTTAAAAAAGGTGAAGGTAGCTTGATATAATGGAGTGTCAAATGAGAATAGCTGCTTAGATAAGGGCAAGTTGTTCAATAAACACTTTCAAAGCCATCATTTGGCTGCTTTGTGACTGAGCCAAGTGGCAGAATATGGTGACAAGTGAAATTATACTACTGTATTCCTCTGAGCCTTGCTAGATCGGTGTACTTTGCAGTCAGCTTAGCGTTCAGTAGTGTAAATTATCATATGATGTGAAAAATGTCTACAAATCAGAATATAGAAACAAGCATTATATCATACTAGACTATAGGGCCAGTGAGATAGCACAGCAGCAAATGCAGGGACTAGGGTTCCATCCCTGGCACCACATGGTGTGCCGGCCGCGCCCTCGGGTGTGCTGAGCCAGCCATAGAGTCTGGGCATGATGGCTCACACTGTATTCCCAGCACTGGGGAGGCTGAAAACAGGATCACTATGAGTCCAAGCTGTGTACTGAGAGCCTATATCAAATACATAAGAAACAAAACAAAACAAAAAGCTCAACAGGCTATAATTTTTATATTTAACATTTTGGTTGGTAAAGACACATGCATATTTTATACATGTAAATGAGGTAACAAACTGAGGCCTGGAGTTTAAATAACTTCCCTAGGATCATCTAGTTAGCAATGGTAGGTTTGAATTTAAAACCAGATTTATGCTTTCCCTCCTCAAAGCAATCTTAAGAATTTTAATATTGAAATTCTATGTTGCCTCTTGAGGATAAAAATCAACATGCAACAATGATTTGATACATACAATCTGTGAAATACACACACGTTCACAGTTGTGTTGACTTTTTAAGGTGGATGATTGTCATTTATACATTGGTTGCCTATGTAATTGTCCAAAATTTTACTAGATACTCAAATACATTAAGTTTTAGGATGATTGTTTTACCGTTGTACCATTTGGGGCTTCATTGTAGCCCAAAGAGAGGAAGATGAGTATTTATTTATTCAAATAAAATTTCTAAAAATGTCATTAAACTTCAAGATATGTTCCCCATGTGTTCCTATAATGTTGTTAGAAATGAATGAGTCATAAAGCTATAAAAAAGCTCATATTACCATCTAAGTTTGAGACTGACAGCCAGTTCTGTATTCCCTCAAATTTAGCATAAAAAGAGCAAAGTATCAGTGATACTGTGTTTCTAGAATGAAAACATATTCTGAACCTAGTTTTTGTAAGCTGTGTAATCTTTAGAAGCTAAGAAATTACCCTGATTGGGAATTCCCTTTGTGATCTGTGCACCTGGCTTCAAGATTAAATTATTTACCATCATTATTGCTGACCCAACTGCCACTGTTTTATCTTCATCCCTGTCTCAGTTACTCTTCTCTCGTTGCGGAGACAAATACC
>NW_004526551.1:2929-3863 GCF_000260255.1 Octodon degus
AGGCTCTCTGTCCCAGGCTGGGGGAAGTACTCACACCCATAATCCCAGAAGTACTAAAACCCATAATCCTGCCTTGGATTACACATAATCCCAGTGGATCATGAGTTAATCACAAACTCTCGAAGTCTCCACCCCATGATTGCATGAGGCTTTGGGGGGACAATTGGTAACAAACCATAACAATCCCGCTACATATGGTAATGCTGGTGAGTCTCTTATAACAAGAGTACTAGAGAGCAAATTATCTGACTGATAGGGATTTTAGTAATGTCATAGAAATTCAGGTCTGAAAGGAATAATAGCAATTATGGAGCTCAGAATGTTCATTTTATAGAAGGTAAACCTGAAGCCCAGGAAGATGAAACATCTTTCTAAAAGCTCACCCTACTACTTAATGATTCTCGAGCCACAACTTTTCCTTGATATAAATTATCTTTGATTTCTAGATGAGAGTGGAGTCGACTCTTGGGTTTGTCAAAATGATTCTCCATCATACGAACAAAAATCAAGCAGAATACAGTTGACATATTTCAATTCTTGGACTTCACCTTTTGAAATTAGATATTTAGTCATAAAATAGAGGGCTAGATCCAGCTAAGTTGCCTCTGTTTTTAGCTTCATTCTAGAGACATGAGAATTCTTGCAGTATCACATGAAGCTAAAACCAGGCAGTGGAACTAGATTGCTTTCTATAAAATTGTTGATTTGTCTTAGAAATAAGCTCAGTTTAAAAATATTGTAGAACTTTTAGAAGCCAAATATTCAAAATTCTGTGTTATGTAATGTTATATTTGTGAAAAATATAGAAAATTGGGCTGTCAAGATAGTTCAGTTAGGGGGCTGGGGAGATGGCTCAGTGGAATAAGCGCTTCCCTGGCAAGCGCAAGGGCCTGAGTTCAACCCCCAGTTCCGCAAAAAATAAAATAAAATTAAA
>NW_004526551.1:5218-5852 GCF_000260255.1 Octodon degus
CACATCATCAAATGAAGCGCTAATCAGAGAATAAAAAAGTTCTTAAAGCACATGTTACTGTGACTTTTAGCAAATATGAACACATATAAACCAGACTCTAATTCTGATCAGGTCATCTGTAAGTACATGGTTTACTCATAGAGTTTTCACACAAATTCATTTCTAGTTCTTTCTTCTGTATTTATGTGGTCACTATTCATTGGCACCTATTAGCATGGGATAAGTATCTGGGGCAAAAATAAATTAAAGAATTTAGTGATAATAAGAGCAGTACAGTAAAATTACAACCTCAATTTATTAATTGCTTTATGTTTTAACCTATGTACTTTGAGCTTTTAATATAAAACCTTGCTCAATTTTATTACATCTGCGTGGTATACCTGTTAGTATGCACACTTACATATTTTATTCAATGGAATATTACTCAGTTGTAAAAAAGGTAAACTTGAGACTTTTATAGGTAAATAGATGCAGCTTGAGATCATACTCGTAAGTGAAATAAAGCAGACCTCCATATGTAAACATTTTATTGTCTCAGTATAATAACCTGAAAAAGTAATTAAAATTTGAAAGATACAATAGATACTGTGAAAGGAACAGAAACTGTCAAAAGGGCAGAAACAACTGGGAAAGG
>NW_004526552.1:0-6024 GCF_000260255.1 Octodon degus
GACTGGTGCAACCATTATGGAAAACAGTGTGGAGACTCCTTAGAAAAGTTGGACTGGAACTCCCATTTAAACCACCTATTCCTCTACTAGGAATTTTCCCGGAGGATCTGAAAACATCATATCATAGTGATATATGTGTGCCTATGCTTACAGTAGCACAATTCGTGATAGTCAAGTCTTGGAAACAACCAAGCTGCCCATCACCTGAGGAATGGATGAAAAAGATGTGGTATTTTTATACAATGGAGTTTTACTCAGCTATAAAGAATGATAAACTCAAAGTCTTTATACTGAAGTGGATGCCACTTGAAGATATAAGTGAAATAAACCAGACACACATGCAAATATAACATAGTTTCCCTAGTATAAGAACTCAAAGGAAGAAATACAAATGAAAGGTATAATACAACTAAAAGGAAAGCAAGAACTTGAGGACTAAATATTTAACAGAGGGAAAGAAGAAGAGCTAGGAAACATGACTGTGGCAAGTCATACAGTTATACGTAGAAGATGGGCGAGGCAATGATCCTGAGAATCTTCAGAAGATTTTTGAATCTAGCAGTTAATTGGAATGATTCTCACCCTGACTAACTATATATATTGACACCTGTGAACTAAGCAACTGCACTGAAGATGGCAATGTGTAATAGTAGGTTCGTGCTTGGAGTGCCTGTCATTCTGGTCTTCTGACTATGGGCTGCTTGTCATGCCAGTTGCCGCTGTGCTGTCTCTCAGGTAGATGACTGTTCAAAAAGAAGGGGGTGGTGAATGAAGGCAGGAGACAGGAAAAGGAATGTTGAGGGTGTGTCCTGATACAATGCTGTATGTGGTTAGATTTCTGGACTTACATGTCAACATAAGAATGATACAATTCTTTATGCCTATTTTTAAAATATATTTTAATTTTTCAAATGTTTTTTCATCATATTCTGTTGGGACTTAAAGTTCAACATATCAATATTTGATGAACAATACCTGCTCCATGTTATGCCTAATATGTTTGCTATTCAGTCAGATAGTGAGGTGAAGCTTAACAGCCTAAGTTGTATGGTAATAACAATAAGCTTGTCTTCTGGAAGGTTAACAACCTAAGTTTGCAGACCAAAATTAGAGAAAAAGGAGGGCCACAAGGAAAGCCAATATTTTGGCCCTAGTCTTCCAAGATCAATTAAGACTCAGCACATATGAGAAATTGTACTGTAACATCATGTAACTCAGTAGTGTCCCGTATTTTCTGATCAAGGAGGTTATGGGGCCAAAGAGGAAAATAGTGGATGATGTAGAGTGTGCCTAAGGAGAGTCACATGGAGAGAACACATTCTCTCAGGCTTTCACAGAGAGCACATTGGCCAAGCAATGGCTGTGACTCATCCACATGGCTGACACTGACAAAGGATCTACAATCTGAGGTACAGGATCTCAGGATAAATCCTGAGGGGATTTCACTGACCTTATCAGATCCAAAAGCTACAACTCTTGTTGCATAGGTGTTGTTTTATCTTGGTTTTAATCATCCAGCAGCAAAGTATAAAAACGAAGTATAAGAAGTAAAGCCATGCTGTTATGTTGAGCTGTAGGGGACTCAGGTCAACAATTTCTGACATTGCCAATCAAGCGGAAGACCCAATACTGTTATGGACTACTGGATTCTTAGAATATTTTGCTGAGTTAACACACCTATAATATTCAAATGATGGAACTAAACAAAAAAGGGGATACAGATGAATGTCCACTTTGTACTGTGTATTCAGTATGGTTAGGATAGATATATAGTTACATTCTCAATGAATAGAAGGATTTGTTCTAATAGTGTTTGTAAATAGGATATCATGTCTGCATCTTGTACAGCAAATAACCACTAGAAGAGTAGGCAATGTGTTAATTATTGAAACTGTCCTACCAATTTGATTTGAAACTGTCTCATTGCTATTTGTTTCTCAATAAAATTATGGAATAAATAAATAAAAGAAAAAAAAAGAAGTTATAATCAGGGTCAGTGATTTAGGAAAGTGCAAGGACCAGGGTTTGATCCCTGGCACCACATGCCACACTGGCCCCACTCCTGGGTGCACTGAGTCTGCCACAGAGAACAAGCATGGTGGCACACACCTGTTATCCCAGTGCTGGGGGTGGCTGAAAACAGGGGGAGGAGAATCACTATTAGTCTGAGCTGCATAGTGAGACCCTATACCAAATACATAAAAATACAGTTAAATAGTTACAATCAAATGAACAATATTTTGAAAGTACAAAATTTGCAATATAAAATTAAAAGCCTGGGCGAACTATTATTAAGTTACAGATGGTGTCAAAAATATCTTTTAGTAATAATATTGTTTCAAAAGTCGTACTTCATGTAAAATATCTAAACTTACATGCAAAAAAAGAAAAGATGTGCAATCTAAGTACCACCAAGATATTGCACCATCTGGTATATTATATATGAAATATTTAATGAAGTTATATTTAATATGACCAAAAAAATCTTAACATCATGTTCTCTGCAATGAATACAGTTTTGGGTTAGTAAGTGAAATATCCATTTAGTAAATAAGACAAGCTTGGTGTTAACTATTCAGTGATCTCTTCATCAAGAATACAGTGTATAGAACTAATATTTACATAAAATTTGCCAAAGACTCACAACTCTTAACAAGTAAAAGAAGTTATAATTTACATTGTCCACTACAGCCTACAAACAGATACTGTTATATAGGTATTTTCATTTTTCTAAATTTTCAATACTTTTCATATATAAAATTTCATATTATATAAACTAAAGGGAATGACATATATCCAAAGAAACTACCCAGATGTATTAAATGTTTCTATGCAAGAGAACTGAAAATGTATATCATAGTTTTTAGAGGAATGTGTATAGAATTGGGAAAATGCTCCTTTTAATTTTGGTAGAATTCATTGGTAAAGCCATCTGAGCCCAGAGTTTTCTTTGTGGGAACAGTTCTTATTACAAATTCATTTTTTTAAAAGAGAGGTAGAACTTATTCAGGTTACCTTGAATGTGTGAGATCGAGCGATTTTTTCTACCAAGGAATCTGGTCATTTCATCTATATTGTCAAACTGCTGAGATAAAATTGCTAATAATGTACCATTATAGGCAGACAAATTAGATAGAAATTAATTTATAATCAGAAAGAGACTGGGGTCTCTAAGAAGTCAATGAAAAATAAATACATCATAATGTAGCTGTAAGCACATCTGAAGAAGACCAACCCTCACTAAAGATGCAATGGCCAGGTCTACCTGCCTCCCTAAGGGATAAAAAGTTTGAGATTATACTGTTATTAGCACCACATGCCCAAGGAAGTCCAGAAAGGCATCAGTCACACAGGTGAGTGACGAGCATATCTGGACTCATCCCTTCCCAAAACGGCCTTTCTGCTTTGCATGTGTCCTTACTCTATGACTAATCTCCCTATAGGACCAATATTGCAGCTAGAGCCGGCCAAATAGCTCAGTGGAGGGGCTGGGGATTCGATCCAGGCCTGTCGTGCCAGCCTGGGCCAGCTCTTGCGAGACTATAAACAGGCAGATCACTATGTAGTCCGATCTAGCAGTGATACCTTGAACACCCTGTAGACCCTTCCCTAAAATACAAAAAAAAAAAAAGATACTGTACCTACACCTATAATCCTTCAGGTTGACTATAGCTTGACCTGCATTATATCCACATTGTGCTTTTGCTGTATAAATTTCCCCTGACAAATTCCCTGATAACCATCCCACTCAGGACTCCTACAAATCCAGGAATTATTCTTTTCTCCTTATTTCCAATACAACGTACCTAATTTCTACCTTTGGTTCATGACTTCATTCCTCAACATTGTGGGACCAGGATATCAGCACATCTGATGTCCATCTACCAAGAGTCATAGTTCTCGTATATCACTTTCATTACCCTTTAAATACCTATAACCTGTGGCAGCTATACTCATCTTACAGCACCACCGACCCCCGCCAGCACACTTCAGTTGCTGTTGGTTGCCCAGGTAATAGTTGCTGTGGCGGTTCCTGTTCTGTTTCTTAGACATGGCTGGTCACTGTGATGCACAGCTGCTCACTATGACGTATACTGTACAAACCAATCAAAGACAGCCAAATACTCCACTTCTTGCTTGTAAAGCCCACAAAAACTTTCCTCCCTGAGCCTTTGAGGCCTGACATTTTTATAAGGATTGATTCCTTGTCAGTGCCTGTTAACATCAATAAGTCCGCTGCCAAATCCCAGGTGATATTTCAGCGTTCCTGTTTGCCATTGCAAGCAAACGCGAAGCCCCAAGTTTGCTCCCCGGTACCACAAAAACAAACAAACGAAAGAAAACTACCTCGCCTTTCTCATTTGTGATTCTGGTAATCTGTTTCTTGTCTCCCTCCTATGTGAGTTATCATTTCTCAGTTTT
Organism: Octodon degus; assembly: GCF_000260255.1. Classification (NCBI taxonomy): domain Eukaryota; kingdom Metazoa; phylum Chordata; class Mammalia; order Rodentia; family Octodontidae; genus Octodon; species Octodon degus. The sequence continues at coordinate 4,423 of NW_004526552.1, forward strand.
ATTGGTTCACTCAACAACAACAAAAAAAACCTTTTTTTTCCACTTTTTTTTTCCCCATACTGGCAATTGAATACTAAGTATTCTTATTGGGTGAAGTTCTCAGCCTTTTTCTTAAAGATACAGGGTCTCACTAAGTCCCTAAACTGTCCAGACTGGGCTAAACTTGTGACGCTCCTGCCTAGTACAGGGATGTGCCACCACACTGGGCTCTATGCATTCCAGTTATCTATCAGTGCCCAACCCCAGGACCTAACTGAGGGCCTCAAGCACACTAGGCAAGCTCTTTATCACGGAGCTGCATCCCGAGCCCAGTCCTTTCTGCAGTTAAAAGCAGAATCTGAGGCCATCATCTTAAGTTTTTCCTTCTTTTATGATGTGGGAATTTAGTGCTACCATTTCCCAATGACAATACATCCACAAAAACCTGAAATACTGGGCCAGGGAGATGGTTCAGTAGAATAAGTGCTTGCTTGGCAAACACAAGGGCCTGAGTTCAATCCCGGTTCTGCAAAAAAAAAAACAAAACACCTGAGATACTGTCTTTTCATTTCAAATCAAAGTATTTTTCCTTTTTCACTGACCTGTGAATTATTTAAAATGTGCCACTTTCCAAACATTTGAGACTTTTCTAGATATCCTTTACTATTGATTTCTAATACAATTCCATTACAAAGAACATAACTTGGAATGTGTTGATATATGTCTAGTGGCTCAGATTAAGATCAATATTATCAAAGTGAGGACTTGAAAAGACTGTATTCTTTTGCTCTGTAGATAATTAGGTCAAGGTGATGATAGTGTTTTTCAATTCTTCTACAGCTTTATTGTTTATATGCCTACTTGCTTTACTATTGATAGGGATATTGCAACCTTCCACCATCATTGTGGCTTGGTCCAGCTTTTTCACTTTCATCATAATTTTGTTTCATGTAGTCTAATTTCATTATTAGGGGTATAAATACTATAGCTGTTTAATCCTTTTGATGAACTGATCCTTCTTTCTATTCCTAGTAACTGTCCTTTTCTGAAGTATATTTCATCTGGTATTCATAAATGCACTCCAGCTGTCCTCTGATTAGCACTGGGAAAACCCAATTCTTTCACCCTTTTATTTTTTAACACATACAGTTATATAGCTCACCTAGGATGGCCTCAGACTCTTAGCAATCCTCCTGCCTCAGCTTCTGAGGTGCCCAGAGTACAAGAGTGCCAGCCATGGTGGCCCATACATGCCTGTGATCTGAGGACTTGGGAGATCAAGGCAAAAGGATTGCTAGGTTACGTAGTGAGTTCAAGGCTACCCTGGACTACATAGCAAGACCTTGTCTCTAAAATTAAAGAAAAAAAAAGAAAATCCCACCAGAGAGACCATACCAGAGAGAAAGAGAGATAGTGAGACAGACAAGACAGAGGAATCAAATTTCATGTAAGTATATGGTGAGATTTTTGGACTTACGTGCAAACATGAGAAGTATATAATTCTTTATGCCTATTTTAAAAATATATTCTAATTTTTAAATGTTTTTTATCATATTCTGTAGGGACTTAAAGTTCATCATGTCAATACTTGATGAAAAATACCTGTTCCATATTATGCCTAAG
>NW_004526553.1:0-5991 GCF_000260255.1 Octodon degus
CACAGCACTTCCTGCACAGAGCACCACTTCCTCTGCAGCACAGCACATCCTGCACAGCACTTCCTGCACAGAGCACCACTTCCTCCACAGCGCTGCACTTCCTCCACAGCACTTCCTGTCTGTGCACAGCACTTCCTGCACAGAGCACCACTTCCTATCCCCATGCAACACTCCCTGCACCTACCGCCTTATCCTCTACAGCAGCCTTTGCCTTGGGCTACATCTTCCAGAGAAAGTTTGAGTATATTGCCATTGCACATCATTAGAAAGTACAAAATATGTGACACTTGAGAGACACATTTTACACAGGAGTGTAAGGGAAGAAATTACTTCTGGTTTCAAGTCCCTTTAACACACAAATCACAAGTTTCAGACATGAGGGAGGGCCACCAAGCACCAGCACTTTGCTGAAAGGCACAACGCAGCCTTGAAGAATGAGAGGAAACAGTCCTGTCCCATTGTAAGACACCACACATGTAAGTACTGAACATATTGTCATTTATTGTTTAAAAAAAATACACACTAGTAATCTGTTTTTTTAACCAGGCAAAAATAATTATATTTAAACAATTAGATCAACACTCTTCTCATAAACATATTCCTATGTACAATACAAAATGGTAAGTTAAAGATATTATATAAAATGTGGTTACAAATAACAGTGATCAATTAATTATTAAGTATTGCAATCATTCTTTGAAAAAGAATCATCAGTTCCAATGGTCATATGTCCTTTCTAAATCATTAAATTTCTTGCTATGATGCCTTGTGAAGTGATACGTAGTGTTGGCCCCTCCCCAAGGTGGCCAGCCTGCCTGCCTTGCTGCCTGCCTGCCTGCCTGCCTTGCTGCCCCTCCTTCCCTCCTCTCTCCCTTCCTTCCTTCCTCCTTCCCTCCCTTTCTTCCTTTAACAAACAACTATAAAAACAGTACTAACACAGACAGGCATATCTGCGATCATCTCTTGAAGACAGATGTGGCTTCCTTACCACCCAAAATTTAATGTGTTCTTTGCTGTAACTATAATTCACACCCCAACCCTTTAAAAATGGATCTTCTTAAATATTATTCTATACATGAGACTTGAAATGAATGATAGATTAGTGAAACCAAGGTCTGACTCCACAGCATACATTTGTAGCAAGCCTGTTGCCTTGGTTAATAACGTGTCCTAAGATTCACAAACTCATAGTCACACGGGGCAGCAGATTCATGTGTGAGGTCATAAAACACCCAAAGTCCAACAATGGAAGGTACCACAAAAATATCTAAATGAACCCTCAATTCTCTGAGATGCTCAGATAATTAAGAAAAGAAACTTTGGGACTGGGGAGAAGGCTCAGTAGAATAAGTGCTTCCCTGGCAAGTACAAGGACCTGAGTTCAATCCCCAGTTCCACCAAAAAAGAAAAAAAAAAAAAAGAATGAAAGAAAGAAAAGAAACTTTACTAAAAACTGGTTCTACATGATTTTAGTCATTCTCCATTCCTAATACCCAAGAACACAGTAGTAACAGTTTTGTTTCGTCATTTGTCAGCTACATATAAAAGGAAAAAAGCAAAAGTGATTAAAATTCACATATGTGCTGGTGGTTCCTGGCCACGTTCCCTCAATCTGGACATTAAGTATGAAGTCCTCTCTCCATTTCTAGATCTTTCCATCGTCAGGACTGCCTTCCTTCTATATGAAAACTAGAAGCCAGTGCCGGCTTTCTGCACATGAATTCAGTTTCACACTACAAATTAGCAAACATGCTAGCAGCGTCACTACGCTTCACAGCTGAAGGGGGCTGGGTCACGTTTCTGTACTGTCTGGCTATCTTATGAGTACTTAAATGGAGGTGTGGCCGGCTGGGGGACCCAAGGAGGAGAAAATGAAATCCAGATGTTTTGCCCACTTGTTTTCTTTTCCAAAAGCAAAACTCACAGAACTCTGGACACCACTCCACGCTGACACTTCCCAGTAGCTGTCACCCTACCTGGGATGCATGGAGGTCCTGGCCTCTGCTCTTAGCATCTCTGAGGAAAAAGAGAGAGGAGCAGCAGGATGCGCTCCAGACATGACAAGGAGGTAACCGAGGCAGCAAGAGCAACAAGCAGCCTGCAAGCTGGTCAGAGGCCCGGGCCTGGGCTCTCCCCCACTCAGGGGTATTTGGGGGTTGCAGGCAGGAAAACAGTGGCCATGACGTCAGTGTGAGGCTCTGGCTGGTGCTCGCCTTGGCATAACGAGATGAAAGCCTGCACTGGATCGTCCCTCAAATCCCACCCTACCCGGCAGTCCTCGTGTTTGGCGGCTCAGCTGGGCAAATGCAGATAGCTGGGCAGCTCCACCCCACGCACACTGGACAGAAGAGGAGACTCGGGAGCTGCAGTCGCCGTAAAGACACAGCGAGGGTGAACGACGTGCAGGTTACTATGATGTGACTGCCATCTAATTTATACAAGAATCAGCATACATCGCATGCTTCACAAAAACACAAATAAATGGTCCATCAAAAACACAATGTTTGTAAGAAAGCGAAATAACTCATTTCAAAAGTAAAGGCCAGTGAAAATATGTACACTCAGATCCAGAAAAAACTGACCCTCCTACAATCGCTAAAACAAAGCGAGAAAAAAAGGATAAGGTTGCTCGGCTCCCACTTGGTTTCTTTCCATTCCTGGGCAGACTGCGTGTCATTTCTGCCCTCATGAATTCCTCAAGGCACCCCGGAGAGCCACAAAGCCTGGATGGCCATATCAGTGATACTCAACAAACCCTTTCATTACAGTATCTGACTAAATATTCTGTGTTCTTGTTTTTCTGTGGAACTTCTCTAGATTTTCATCTAGTCACTGTTTCTGTCTGTGTATAAATGTTAACAAGGCAGAAGCAGGGGCACAGGAGCCCACACAGCAGGGGACACCACCGTGCTGGAAGGGACGCTCTATCCTCGGGTCCCAGCAGTCCTGATCAGGACAGCAGCTCCAGAGCCAAAGCCCACGCTGGGGCTTCCTTCTCCCTTGATGGGTGGCATCGGAACTGCCAGTCCGCAGCCTGGTCTTCAGCACTCAGGGGGCCACAGCCAACGTCTGGGAGGAGTAGGTGGAGTGTTCTGTACAAACACAGCTCAGCAGGGCACCTTACGCCGTCATAAACACTCACAAAGATCACTGCAACTGGGTTGAAGTTAATATGCTGGCGAGTCTAGAATATTCTATCATTCTAATATTTCTACATGGTATGCTTCATGGGCTTGTTTGTTTTTCTTGATACTGGGGCTAGAACCCAGGGCCTTGTGCATGCTAGGCAAGCACTCTACCACTGAGCTACACCCCCCAACTCTATTGATAAGGTTGGTAAAGTACACCATGTTGAATTGTTACAGTTTTGAACTGTGCAACAGGAGCTCGGGAGAAAAAGATTAGAACTCATGAGGCTTGCTGGGGACCTTCAGGGGCTGGGACAGAAGTGGACTCACACTTCAGAACCCGCAAAGGCTGAGAGCAACCAAGCAGCATGGTGGTGTGAACAACGGGAAGGACAAGCCCCAGACAGATGCGGCTCATGCCTGCCGGTGAGAGGGTCTGTGAGGACAGCACGCAGAGCCTGACCCTCTGCTCCACCCCAGCCCTCCTCTAACTGGGTGCAAAGCCGCGCACCTTCACACAGGCCAGCGAGAAAGGCCTCCGGGGAGCGCTGAGCTTGCTCGCTCCTGCTCTCTCTGCTCTCTCCCGAGCCTGAGGTAGGAACAGCTGCAGCAGCGCAGACTCCAGAGAGTTCTAAAATGGATCGGGTGGACTGATGACCAGCAGAAAATCGTCCGAGAGAAAACACGTAACAGAAAACAAGTAACACAGGGGCAAATGCTCTTCCCAGGAATGCGGCTCATTGAGAAATACGTGTAAACGCATCCGGCTCCCAGGGTCCTAGGAGGCTCCAGGGCAGAGGACTCCCAGGACACTGCTCTCCTGAAGTGTCCGCAGCTGGCTAGGGGACAGCACCACCTGCCCTCATTCAGGGACAGAGCCACACACCCAATAAAGGGAACAATGATTTCTCAAAAGACTAACAGTCACAAAAATGAAATAATGTTGTAACAGGAATCATCACAGAAGTCACTTTGTTCGACCAAGCACGCTCATCCTGCGCAGCGGCCCCAATCGCTAACAATGCCGCACTGACATCCTGAGAGCGGGATGTCTGCCCTGCTGCTTCCCCACTGAAGAGATGCTAACGGATCTTTTGACTCTGTGTGTGTGCGTGTGTGTGTGCGCGCGCGCGTGTGTGTGAAGGCCTCACACTAGTGCATCCCAGAACCAACAACTCCTGAGGCTCAGTTCCCTGGCACTGTATGGCCTCCAGAGCTGCTCCTGTCCCTCGCCTCCTGTGCCCCCTTCCTTGTTCACCCCACCCTTCGCTTCTTCCTTGCTTCCTTCCGGCCCTCCCTCTCCCTCCTTTCCATCCTCCCTCCTCCCTGCTTCCTTCCTCCCTTCCTAGGTCTTCCTTTTGTTCTTTCATGCTTTTTCATGGTATGTCCAGTGACTTGGACATCAGTGCAGAGCTCCCTCTGTCTTGAAGGCAGAGTCCCGCCTGCTGACCACACTGCCCGCATCTGGCAGGCTCGAGACCAGGGCCAGTGAAAAGCAGCTTGCAGCCTCCTGAAGCCCTCACGTGCACCGCAGAGCACCTGGTTTCCACCTCATTCTATTCATCAGCAAGGCGTTTTCTTTTTTTTTTTTTTTTTTTTTTTTTTTTTTGTGTGTGTTTTTTTTTTTTTTTGCGGAACTGGGGATTGAACTCAGGCCCTTGCGCTTGCCAGGGAAGCACTTATTCTACTGAGCCATCTTCCTGGCCCCTTTTTTGTTATTTTTATTATTTCTTTTTTAAAATAATTTTATTGAGAAACAAATAGCAATGAGACAGCTTCAAAACCAATTAGGACAGTTTCAATAATGAATACACTGCATATTGTTGTCTTCTTAGTGGTTATTCATAATATAAGATGCAGACATGATATCCTGTCCACAAATACTATTAGAACAACTCTTTCTATTCACTGAATTAAGAGAAATTAGCTGTGTATCTAACCTAACTATTTTGAATATACAGATACAAAACGGTCCTTCATTTGTATCCCCTGCTGGCAGGGATTCATTCGTTACTCCACCACCTTGCAGGAGAGAGAAAACGACCTCAGCAAAACAAGGATTATTTTCTAGGATTTGTGGATTCTAAAACTTTCTGAATTTCCAATACTCCCCAAATCCAAGCTCATCCCCGGCGCAGACACAGGAACAAAGTCAATACTCAGGCATATGAGAAAATATATTAGAAATGGGAGGGCAATCACTGCAATGAGTGTGGAGGACAAGCGGGAGACTCGCCTCAGAGCTCGCGCGCTCCCCTTCCTCTGCCTCACTCCCAAACCCCGAGGACTCTGCAGCTACAAAGGCAGACACTGGAGCCCAGGGACAGGAGGGCCTCAGAGGACGTCCTGGGAGCTCAGGCCACGGCGGCACTGCCAATGGGCCCGTGACCCTAAGGGACCTCCAGGCTGTGCTGAGGACATGGTGTGCTCCACCCTGTGGCGGACACAGAGGTCGGGACAGACAGCTTCACGTCACAGAGCCTGGCAGAACCCAGGTCACAAGGTGACACGGGTCCAGCAGCTCCAGAGGAGCTCTGAGGTCTCCTGGGGTCCATGAGGATGCCCGCAGCTGGGACACAAGGCTGAAATGAAGCTCAAGGCAGGAAGGAACTGAGCTTTGTTTCTCACAGACTCACACTTATCCACGCTCTAGGATTTTGCATAAAACCAAATGACAGAATTTTACATAAAGCCACACATAGCCACACCTGGTACACCTTAAGACTAGCTCAGAACCTCAGGGCAGCAGTCAACACCATCACTTCTCCACTGCAGCCCAGGAGCCAAAGAGCCCAGGAGCCCAGGAGCCCCAGAGTCCAGGAACCCAAGAGCCCAGGAGCCCAGGAGCCCAGGAGCCCAGGAG